>NC_090257.1:2082400-2110323 GCF_037325665.1 Littorina saxatilis | reverse complement strand
GTGCCTATTGAAGGAACTCTTGCTGACGATGTGCAGATCAGGGAATGTATCTGACGAATAAAACAGTCAGCATAGAATGTAAACCTGGTCATTGGGGGCCTTGGTAAGATTTGGCAAGAGTATACGTAAGGTATCATATGTACAATTTTGACATGAATGCCGTGTGGCAACAAAAACAAACAAAACTTCTCGCAGCGGGGTCCCGCACATGTTCCTACTGTTGCGATCGGTTTTGCCGCTGCCGCAACTGTTGCGCGGCTGCCGCGCCACCATCGCGTCCCCATATGGAAACATACAGCGTTGATTATACATGTGATGATGACATGTATTGAAAATAGAGAAGAAAGCCCACACACTCCAACGCTTGTTGTCGGAGCAAGACAAGACAAACAGGCATACTTTTATTTGGAATTTTTATTGTGTACAATTGTTTTGCGATATGCGTACAATGTACTTGCAACATGGTCACATTATGTACAGGTAGAGTATACAGAGAATCCACCACCGCCATTGCTAATCAACATAACTATAGGAAAAACACCGTAAACTGTATTGTATTTTTAAAACACACAAATTCCACGGCTAAAGAAAACAATGCACTGCATTGTTCTTGAAACCTAAAACTTTTCGTAGCTAAGGAAAACACTTCCATGGGGAAGAAATAGAGTAATAGACTATACTGCCCTGTTCTGAAATACAAACACTAAGGAAACACAGTATATTACTACATTCTTTTGACAGCTCTTTCTTCTAATACAGCAAACATCCGTAGCTATTAAGGAAAGACAGTATTAATATACTGCGTTGGTTGAAAACACACACATTCAATAGCTAGGGAAAACATTGCATGATTTGAAAGTCAGAGTTTTTGTTCAATAGCATGAGGAAAACATAATACATTGCCTGATTTGAAAGTCAGAGGTTTTTTTCAATAGCTGAGGAAAACAGTGTTTTAAAGCTAAGGAAAGACAGTTATGCGTTGTTTTGATAACTGCCTTGTCTTGAGGGTTCAACCTTTCATACATGTATGTAAGGAAAGCCCAGTTTACTGCATGGTAATGCTCCACACTGCTCAGCTGTATCGCATGCTAAGTTTACACTGTCTTTACAGTTAGTTTAATGTGTGCAGTGATTGTGACTGAAGATGGCTTAATTATGTTGCAATTCTGTCAGTTCTTAGCAAACCATTGTAAATGGGATTCTTGAATAGGTACAAATTTGTTGTGGATTTTTAATTATATTGATTCGAATTTTCAAAACGAGAAAATAAAGAACATAAATCAAAATATGCCCAAGCTTTGTGTAAAATGCGCATATGCATACTACATTTTGTTGTGCGTGTTTGTAAAATGAACTTATCGGAGGTCTTAGGCAAGGTTCGGTATACAGAAGTAAAAGTTGTAATGAGCCTGTAGTTTATTATGTGATTTTGGCAGTTGGTTGTGTAAGATGATAGCCTATAGATGAATGTATTTTGAACAGTCATAAAAAACTGTTTAATAAAATGCATTTCACGAATTTCTAAACAGTATACATACCATTGTATTATCATTTCATAATTTATTGTTGATTTACATGTACTTTATTTGATCACAAACTTCTTGTCTGCAGTCACAAACATGTTTTTATTCTTCCAATCAACTCAGAAGTAATAATCCCGTTTTAAAACAAATGTTAGAAATGGATGATGTACCTTGTGTGTGAAGAGTGTGCATGATAACGACGGTTTATTTCTACACACAGAGTGACAGACCAATGCTCACATTCCATTCAGTCTACACATACAGAAAGAGACAGGGAGAAAGAGGAACATGTCCATAACTTGAAGAGATAGGGAGAAAGAGGAACATGTCCATAACTTGAAGAGATAGGGAGAAAGATCGAGGAACATGTCCATAACTTGAAGAGACAGGGAGAAAGAGGAACATGTCCATAACTTGAAGAGAAAGGGAGAAAGAGGAACATGTCCATAACTTGAAGAGACAGGGAGAAAGAGGAACATGTCCATAACTTGAAGAGACAGGGAGAAAGAGGAACATGTCCATAACTTGAAGTTTGTTTGTTTGTTTGTTTATTTGTTGCTTAACGTCCAGCCGACTACGCAGAGCCATATCAGGACGAGGAAGGGGGGGATGAAGGGGGCCACTTGTCAAGCGATTCCTGTTTACAAATGCACTAACCCATTACTTGTGTCCCAGCAGGCTTTAGTAAAACTAAATTAATACCAACTGGAAGATTACCAGTTTCCAGTATGTTAAAATAGGCTTAACCTATCTACTGCTGGACTTACATCAGAACACTAACAGATTAAACTATACATGAATCGCGAGACAAGCGGCAAGAGAAGAGATTTTTGGAAAAAATACAGGTGAATGAGCAAGAAGGCAGAAAAAAGAAAAGAATTCATGAAGAAAAAGAGAGCATGACAGGAAAGAGGAACCAAAAATCTACCTAACAGCAAACTAGAAAGCTCCTGCGGTTCCAAAAACAGGAGGGGCCTTTAATTTCATAACCGCAGTGCCCCACTGCGGGATATAACTTGAAGAGACAGGGAGAAAGAGGAACATGTCCATAACTTTAAGAGATAGGGAGAAAGAGGAACATGTCCATAACTTGAAGAGATAGGGAGAAAGATCGAGGAACATGTCCATAACTTGAAGAGACAGGGAGAAAGAGGAACATGTCCATAACTTGAAGAGAAAGGGAGAAAGAGGAACATGTCCATAACTTGAATACAAAAACGAATTAACAAACGAACAAAAAAGCTCCCCCCAATCGATCCCTCCCCCTCTCCTCTCCAAGAACATTTTTTTATTTTCTATATCAAACCCCCCCCCCCCCCCCCCCCCCCCCCCATTCCATAAGAACACAGTCTTTTTATTTGAAATGAGCAAATCCTCGAATCCAGCAACACAGACCAGAGCTTGGAAAGAGCTGCATGAAGCACCAGATCAGCATCCTCGCCAGGAAGTCCACAGTCGTCCTTCAGTGGATACCAGCACACTGCCGAATCTCTGGTAACGAGAAGGCAGATGAGCTCGCCAAGGATGGCAGCAAGATGGAACAGCCAAACCACTGCCTGTCATTTCGAGAAGCAAAGACCCTCATAAAACACAGATGGAAAGAGAAATTCACCAACAAAACCTCTGGCTACAAGCCACACCAAGACCCCCTCCATCTCCTAAGCCGCGCTGAGCAGGCTAGCTATCATCTTCCGCCTCCGCACTGGACACTGCTGCCTCAAAGCACACATAAGGAGGATAGGTGTAGCAGAGTCTGCCACATGTGACTGTGGAGAGGGAGATCAGACTCCAGAACATGTTCTCCAAGCATGTCCCCAACTGCGGATCCAGACATGGCCTGACCAAACAGATCTGAGGACCAAAATGTGGGGAGCACTGGAGGACCTGGAAAGAACGTCCATGTTCGTGGCATCCTCCGGATTCCGAGCCTGACACAACCGTCGTACGAAGAAGAAGACGAAGAAATGAGCAAATCTGAGACAAATATTTTAAAATGGCAAAAAAATGTACACATGGGGAAACATAAGAATTTTAAACTAATCAATAATGGATACTACAGAGTATTCCAGCTTCTACAGACATACATCAAGCAAGTTTTAGAGGTACTAATACTAACTAATGTCACTAATTCTGCCAAATTCAAACCATACATTCTTTAGCACACAGCATGATATATTAAAAAGAAACAACAGCAACAAAACATGAAATGAATGCTTATACGTTAAACAGCAACTAAACATGAAATGAATGCTTATTATTGGCCATCTCCACAATTCACACTATGCTATATTTATAACCCATCAATTAATCATCTCATAAAAATTAAAACTGAAATAAAAATAAGCCCAGTTTGTTAGAACCACCAAATAAATCATTAAATACATCCCAAAACAAAGATTCCAAAATGCTAAAGGCATTTTTCAAATGTTTGCTCATTGTTCATTCAAACCTTGTACATGTATGAACTTACCGACTAAAAATATTGATATAATTAATCATTGCTTCTCTCTGCATGGTTAAAAATTCTGTCTGGGGCAAAAAATTCAAAATAAAATGAAGCAACAGTGTACTACATGTGTACAAAGCTAAGTAATAATTATTACCTTGTTAGAATGCAAACCAAAGCATGTAAAAGCACCAAAATATGTATGACGTTCAGCACAGTAAAAATAAAAGATATCCTGACCAACCGTAATATGGTGCAATATGCAATTAAAATCAAAAGGATATTTTTTCTACAAGGTTTAAAACAATGCACAATTACAGTTTACATTTGAAACTAAGGTTTCGACTGGTACAGTCAATGAAGCAACCGATACACCTTAAAAATGATTTCAGTCATTTATTCGTATTGGTGACAAAATGACATGAACCGAGGGCTTTCCTAAGTCGTTTATTTTGCTTATGAATAAAACTGATATATAAATAAAAACTGCATACAAAATCGCACTCAGTGTACAACACATCTACAAAAATAACAAATGCATTAATTCAAACAAATTAAATCAAATCAACTTGCAAGTGTACAAAGTAGATTATAGAATAGACAAAGAAACGCTTTTTTTTTTATCATCAGCTAGGTATTTGTTAAAATTACTTATTCATGTACAAAAGTTCCTTGTAGACAGCACATGACAGAATTTGTGTGTGTTAATTAGCAATTTGTGTGTGTTTTAATTAGCAATTTGTGTGTGTTAATTAGCAATTTGTGATTTTTTTTACAGACAATTTTAATCAAATGAGGCAGCTGAATCAGTGCTATTTTAAGATCCGAGACACAAAGGCAGGTAAGAGATCTAAATGCGTACGACATGTGCACCAATAGTACTCTTGCACATGTTGTGGGCATTCAGAGCGCTTACGTCCCTTTCTTTCTCTGATCTTTTTCAATTATTTGGAAACATGCAGCTATAAACACCAAAAGGCTGCAAAGGATTCTTGGTTTGTTTTGCTATTCACTCTGATGAAAACAAAACCCATGGCCTTTGCTTGATTTTTGCTCTTCTAATATTTGCTTCGTCTCAATGTTAAAAACAGAATCCGCTTAATCAGTTTAATGTCTGATACAGCTGAAACCGCCCTGGCGACCATGTTTCCACAACCACCACCTGTCCATTATATCCCCCCCCCCCCCCCCCCCACAAAGGATGATCTCCTGCAAGGGTTTTTTCCTACATCATTCAATAGGAAGCACCTGTCCATAAGACCACTTTCGGTAGGTCCCTTGGTTGGTCGTTATAGATGGGTTCAACTGTATTTTGGTTAGAAGAAATCCCAAAGATTAAAGATTAAAATAACAAGTTAACAAAAGAGAGTTGGTATGAGGAGGGAGGGTGTATAATAAACTTGATATTAATTAATAAAACAGAAAAGCAACTCAAAAGTTATATACAAAATGGAGCTAAAAAAACAAACAAAAACTATACAGTCATGTCATTAATCACAACTTAAAAGTCCAGAAATCGGATGACAATCAACTCCCTGACATTAATGATTCCATGAAATAACAACAATCTCATGACCACAACCAGTCATTCAGAGGTACTCAATCATAATCACTGATTCAGCAACATTACTTTAAATCTATGAAGTATGCAAACTCTGAAATATCAATTCTTAAAGAACCCAAACTCTTGGGGAAAAAAATTGCTTAACTGAGAAGACTTTGTTTGTTTAGTAAGACTAATTTAAAAAAAAACAACCTGTCTGTCAACTGAAAATACATGGATTTTGTAAATAATTCTGTCGAGATCTTTACTAGCTGTGTCAAAGAGTTGTCCCCCTTGAAGGTGACGAGGCAAGCTGTATACAGTGGAACCCCCCTTTTAAGACCCCCCAATGTAAGACTTCCTCCCTTTTAAAACCCTGTTTTCTAAGATTCTCTGTTCATACTAGCCTCTGTAAATTTCCCCCCATTTTAAGACTCGCCCCTCTTTTAGACCTGATTTGACTGCAGGTTTGTGAGTAGGTCTTGAAAGGGGGTTCCACTGTATCTATATATCTGTATATGTATAACTCAAGTTATAACAAAAGCAATAAATAACTCAACTTGTCCCACCATCCAGGGTCGCAACTTTTAAACATGCATAAAACCTTGACAGACATATATTTAAAAATGTGGTTCTGTTCATCATTGACAGTTATCCCAAATATTAAGATTATGTTCAAAATAGCTAAAAAATAATACAGAACTTTGGACTTGAATGCCATATGACAGCACTCACATATTTTGCTGCTCTTTTCGTTCATTTCTTTCTTTTCTGTTTTGACACATAAATAAAGTTATTTTTGTTAAAACATCATCATAAATTGGGATAAAATTCAATAGTTGCTGGTTGATATTTTATGATAAACAAGTTCTGCAGCAATTTTTATGTGATCTATGTCTAAAATTATACATGATTAAAACAAATCTCACTCTTTACCTTGAAACAAGAGAATTTAAAAACCAACAACTGGCTGAATGTAGAAGAAGGTAAAAATGTCCAGTCAATCATACTTCAAGCTGACTATTGTTGGGTGGCTCAACAACCTGGGAACATCATGAATGTCATTGGTCGTTGTAGATTTGGAGAACAATTAACAATGGAGAACAATTAACAATCTAAAATCACACATCAGGTTTCAGAAGTGGGTGCAGCTAACCCAATGTAAAGCAGCCGTATCAACACAATCAAGTACAGCTGCACCCTTGCAAATGTGGTGCACTGCAACTCTGAAATAATCAGGACTCGCGCACACCTTCAACGTCCCACAGTAAAGTGGTGAGAGTACATGTGCACCAAAGTGTTGGGCAAGTTGTTCTGATTTGCTGCCTTCCCAGTACACACTTGCCCTCCATGTCCTGAAAGCAAAAGTGCACCTTGGGAGTACGTCACTGCTCCAGTACAGCCTTGGACATTTGATCAAAACACTTTTTTTCCCAATGATGCGGCCCTGGAAACAATATTCCTTCCAACAAGTCTGCCTGAAGAAAAATTTGCATCGCTGAAGTAAGTCATTATCTCCAATCAGTGCTCACCAGTCAACACGATCACCACAATATTATTTATACACAGCGGGTCAGCTGGCGAGTTTGTTGCGTCGTCGTCGCCAGAGAACACATTTATTTGGGTCACAAGTTTCAAGTCAATCAGCAGATGTAAAGAGAGGATGATGCACGTCCCATGTGGATGAAAGACAAACACTGGGGGGGGGTTGGGAGAAAGAAAAGAAACAACGTGAAGAAAAATCAACGCAGAACACCGTTAGAGAGTGCCGTCATGGCGGGAACCAGTTCTTCAGGCAAAAATGGCATAGCAGCGAAGTGCGGAAGGCAAGACGTGACCGTGGCAGCGACGACGATGGTGACGTACCGTCATCAATACACCCAGGAAACCGGGACCCACTGCGGCATGGTGCACACGTCCTCGATGGCTTTCTCCAGCACCCGGATGGTTTCGTCGATGTCGTTGTTGACGATCTTCTTGTCGAAGAAATGGCCGTAAGCTTTCTCCAGGAGCTCGCTCTCCCGTGCCAGACGCTCCAAGCTGCTGTCCTGTGGTGGTGAAAAGAGAGAGAGAGAAATGAGCAACATGTGTCATAGTGTGATAGAACTGTCCGTCTAACGTGTGTGTGTGTGTGTGTGTGTGTGTGTGTGTGTGTGTTTGTGTGTGTGTGAGAGTACAAGAGAGAGAGAGAGAGAGAGAGGGGGGGGGCAGAGAGCTAGAGAGCTAGGGGTGGGGGAAAAAGAAAGGAAAGTAAATGGGATGGAGGATGGAAGAGAGAGAGAAAGAGGGAGGGAGAGAGACAGAGACAGAGAGAGAGAAAGAGAGAGAGAGAGAGAGAGACACACAGAGAGAGACAGAGGGAGAGAGAGAGAGAGAGAGGGAGGCGGGAGGGAGGAGAAGGATAAGGAGGCCCTCAGGTTTTAAAGAAAGAGAGAGGAAGAACAAGTCGCGTAAGGCGAAAATACAATATTTAGTCAAGTAGCTGTCAAACTCACAGAACACGTGGAATTGACAAGAAGAGCGGGGTATTCGTTGCGCTGAGAAGGATAGCACGCTTTTCTGTACCTCTCTTTGTTTTAACTTTCTGAGCGTGTTTTTAATCCAAACATATCATATCTATATATTTTTGGAATCAGGAACCGACAAGGAATAAGATGAAAGTGTTTTTAAATTGATTTCCAAAAAAAAAATTTTGATAATAATTTTTATATATTTAATTTTCAGAGCTTGTTTTTAATCCGAATATAACATATTTATATGTTTTTGGAATCAGCAAATGATGGAGAATAAGATAAACGTAAATTTGGATCGTTTTATAAATTTTTATTTTTTTTTACAATTTTCAGATTTTTAATGACCAAAGTCATTAATTAATTTTTAAGCCACCAAGCTGAAATGCAATACCGAACCCCGGGCTTCGTTGAAGAGTACTTGACCAAAATTTCAACCAATTTGGTTGAAAAATGAGGGCGTGACAGTGCCGCCTCAACTTTCACGAAAAGCCGGATATGACGTCATCAAAGACATTTATCAAAAAAATGAAAAAAACGTTCGGGGATTTCATACCCAGGAACTCTCATGTCAAATTTCATAAAGATCGGTCCAGTAGTTTAGTCTGAATCGCTCTACACACACACACACACACACGCACGCACGCACGCACGCACACACATACGCACATACACCACGACCCTCGTTTCGATTCCCCCTCGATGTTAAAATATTTAGTCAAAACTTGACTAAATATAAAAAGGGAGGAAGAAAAGACAATCTTACCTCGGTGTGTTTGTGCGTGTGAAAGAGAGAGAGAAAAAGAAAGAGAGAGACGAAACAGAGGGAGACAGATGGAGAGAGGGGCGGGTGGGGGTGGGGGGAGAGAGGTGTAAATAGAAAGATAAGGAAAATGTTTAAGACGGATTGAGGAGAGGATAGAGAAAGAGAGAGAAGAGGGGTGAGATAGAGGGGGAGAGGGGTTAAAGTGATATTGTGAGGGAGAGAGAGAAGAGGGGTGAGATAGAGGGGGAGAGAGGTGAAAGTGATAGTGTGAGGGAGAGAGAGAAGAGGGGTGAGATAGAGGGGGAGAGAGGTGAACGTGATATTGTGAGGGAGAGAGAGAAGAGGGGGGAGATAGAGGGGGAGAGAGGTGAAAGTGATATTGTGAGGGAGAGAGAGAAGAGGGGTGAGATAGAGGGGGAGAGAGGTGAAAGTGATATTGTGAGGGAGAGAGAGAAGAGGGGTGAGATAGAGGGGGAGAGAGGTGAACGTGATATTGTGAGGGAGAGAGAGAAGAGGGGGGAGATAGAGGGGGAGAGAGGTGAAAGTGATATTGTGAGGGAGAGAGAGAAGAGGGGGGAGATAGAGGGGGAGAGAGGTGAAAGTGATATTGTGAGGGAGAGAGAGAAGAGGGGTGAGATAGAGGGGGAGAGAGGTGAAAGTGATATTGTGAGGGAGAGAGAGAAAAGGGGTGAGATAGAGGGGGAGAGAGGTGAAAGTGATATTGTGAGGGAGAGAGAGAAGAGGGGGGAGATAGAGGGGGAGAGAGGTGAAAGTGATATTGTGAGGGAGAGAGAGAGAGGAGGGGTAGAGATTAGAGAGAGAGAAAAAGAGGTGATAGGGGAGGGGGGGGGAGGTAGGGAGAGACAGAAGAGGAGAGAAAGAAGGCGAGAAGAGGAGAGTATAGAGATGGCGAGGGGTTGGTGGGTGGGAGTGTGTGAGAAAGAGTTTGAAAAGATAACCAGAAGAGAAAGAGAGAGCAACAAGAGAATAAGAGAAGATGGAGATTTTCATTTTTTGACCAACGGTTATACAATTTCTATTTTTTTTTAAACAGCTCTTACCCATGGTGGAAACATGTTAAAATGAATGATTAACTCATCATGTAGTAATTATACTCCCCCCCGCGGGTTAGGGGGAAGAATTTACCCGATGCTCCCCAGCATGTCGTTAGAGGCGACTAACGGATTCTGTTTCTCCTTTTACCCTTGTTAAGTGTTTCTTGTATAGAATATAGTCAATTTTTGTAAAGATTTTAGTCAAGCAGTATGTAAGAAATGTTAAGTCCTTTGTACTGGAAACTTGCATTCTCCCAGTAAGGTAATATATTGTACTTCGTTGCAAGCCCCTGGAGCAAATTTTTGATTAGTGCTTTTGTGAACAAGAAACAATTGACAAGTGGCTCTATCCCCTCTCCCCCCTTTCCCCGTCGCGATATAACCTTCGTGGTTGAAAACGACGTCAAACACCAAATAAAGAAAGTAATTATACTTATAATGGTGTAACCTTTACTTTAAACAGACTAGAGAAGACACAGGAAAGAGAGAACTAAGGCCAACAAAAAAAATAGGTCTGTTTACGGTAACCCGACCGACCCTAGTTTTTTCGTGCGACCCTAGACTTTTTTTTTGGCATTTGGGGGAAAAAAAAAAGAAAAAAAAATCTTGTTTTTTTTGGCAAAATAACGTAAAAATATGGTTTTTTGGGAAAAAAAAATAATAAAAAAAATAAAAAATCCCGACCTACCGACCCTATTTTTTGGGCCTATGTTACCGTAAACAGACCTCTTTTTTTTTTGGCCTAATCAGAAACTGCAATACCAAATCCGGGCTGTAAGAACTCAGATGTTCAATTACTAGTCTCTTTGTTCTGTCAAAAACAACTCCTCTTAACCATAACATTAACATAATGATTTCCTTTACAGATGCTTGTAAACATCGAACCATTATAACTCAGCCCAGTCACATCTTATGAATAGAATCTTTTCAATTACTCACAACATGCTAAATGTATTTAATAGAGAAGGATACAGTCTACTAAACAACTTAATAGATAAATGGCACTAAAAGGCAAATAAAAGAGTACATGTATGGCAGTGGTGTCACATTAAACCAAAAATAAAAATAAAAATTACAATTACAATAACAAATAAAAAACACCCAAAACCAAGAAGAAGTAAAAAATATTGATAAAAGACATTAATATTTCAAGAAAAAAGGCTGTGGAATTTAAAATAACTGGCATCAATATAATACAAAAGTTAAAATAACACAAAAATGTGTTGGCTTTTTTTTCTCTCCAGTAAAACATTTCATTAATAGATTTATTGATTGATTGGTTGGTTGATTGATTTATAAGCGATATATTCATAACGCCATCTATTTATTTATTGATTGATTCATTAATGTATTTATCCATTTATTTAGTAATAAACAAAACCTTTACTGGTGAAGATGCTGTGTCTCCAAGTCAAAAACCATGAATCTCTGTCTTTTTTTCCCCAGCAAATTATCTTTAAACTTACATAGATATTCTTCACGTCTTTCTAAGCTATATTGCCACTCACATAGATATTCTTAAAGTCTGTTTAAATCATTTTAAAACTTACATTGATATTCTTCAAGTCTTTGAGATCACACGCTCTAGGCGCAGCAATGAACACAATGTATGGAGCGTATTCTGCCGCTCGCAAAACCTTTAATGCCTGAAACAACATCCACAAGTTTCTTTCATGCAACACTGATATCTAGAACTATATCTTAGAACAAAAATACACTTGGAGTACATGCTGCATCACGATAAGTAAATAAATGATAAATGATTCGCGATATAACCTTTGTGGTTAAACACCAAATAAAGAAAAGAAAGAAAATAAATGATAAAAGAATTTTTGTTAAAAGAAGAACATTATGATAGAAATAAATAAGCAAGAACACTCATGCTGAAACATGAAAAAATTAGTGAAATAGCTAACGAGTGTAAAATGAAACCAATCAAGAAAAAGTAAATACATGAACATCAAAACTTAATCCACATATTAAAAACAACAACAGCTATATCATGGAATCAGGACTGCAAACATAAAAGTAAAACATGCGTACAATTGATTATAAAAGACAACATTTAATGAAAACGGAAATCAAGCTCCCAGTCAGGGACGGCGAACAGGACTGGACGGGTTGCCCGTAGCAACCAGACTGTGTGGAGTTTTCTACCTGGTGAATGGCAGGTAGCGTTGGCGCTGCGATAAAAACTATGAAGGGAGTGTACTCCCCTGATCGTAGAACCTTGATGGCCTGCGAGAGAGACAGCGGTGTCAGTGGTGTGGACCAATCACAAATGTCTTTACAACAAGCACGTACAGTGTAACCCCCTTTCAAGACCACTCGCCTTTTAAGACCTAGCTTACTTTTTCACATTTTCTGTTCATTCTGTCTGTAACTTAACCCCCATTTTAAGACCCTCCCCCCCCCCTTTTTTTTTAAGACGTTACTTTTTCTGATTTTCTGTTCGTTATGTCTATAACTTTGCTTCCTTGTTAAGACTCCCTCCGTGTTAAGACTCCCTCCGTGTTAAGACTCCCTCCGTGTTAAGACTCCCTCCGTGTTAAGACTCCCTCCTTGTTAAGACTCCCTCTGTGTTAAGACCCCCTCCGTGTTAAGACTCCCTCCGTGTTAAGACTCCCTCCTTGTTAAGACTCCCTCCTTGCTAAGACTCCCTCCTTGTTAAGACGCCTTCCTTGTTAAGACTCCCTCCTTGTTAAGACTCCCTCCTTGTTAAGACTCCTTCCTTGTTAAGACTCCCTCCTTGTTAAGACTCCTCTTTTTAAAGACCCAATATTTGCTGATTTGTTTTCTGAAGTCTAAAAATCTACTTTTGTTAACACATGGACAAAATGTAAGTACGCTTGCATTCAAGGCCTGATTTTAAGACTTCATGAGGTCTGAAGAGTACAATGGAATCCCAGCTTAGCGACACCCCCCCCCCCCCCCCCCCCATTTATGACTGATTTATACACAATGCACTTCTCTCACTAAATGTTCAAAAGGTGTTGAGCACAATTAAAACAAGTCGCGTAAGGCGAAAATACAATATTTAGTCAAGTAGCTGTCGAACTCACAGAATGAAACTGAACGCAATGCCATTTTTCAGCAAGACCGTATACTCGTAGCATCGTCAGTCCACCGCTCATGGCAAAGGCAGTGAAATTGACAAGAAGAGCGGGGTAGTAGTTGCGCTAAGAAGGATAGCACGCTTTTCTGTACCTCTCTTTGTTTTAACTTTCTGAGCGTGTTTTTAATCCAAACATATCATATCTATATGTTTTTGGAATCAGGAACCGACAAGAAATAAGATGAAAGTGTTTTTAAATTGATTTCGACAATTTAATTTTGATAATAATTTGTATATATTTAATTTTCAGAGCTTGTTTATAATCCGAATATAACATATTTATATGTTTTTGGAATCAGCAAATGATGGAGAATAAGATAAACGTAGATTTGGATCGTTTTATAAATTTTTATTTTTTTTTACAATTTTCAGATTTTTAATGACCAAAGTCATTAATTAATTTTTAAGCCACCAAGCTGAAATGCAATACCGAAGTCCGGGCTTCGTCGAAGATTACTTGACCAAAATTTCAACCAATTTGGTTGAAAAATGAGGGCGTGACAGTGCCGCCTCAACTTTCACGAAAAGCCGGATATGACGTCATCAAAGACATTTATCAAAAAAATGAAAAAAACGTTCGGGGATTTCATACCCAGGAACTCTCATGTCAAATTTCATAAAGATCGGTCCAGTAGTTTAGTCTGAATCGCTCTACACACACACACAGACACACAGACACACGCACATACACCACGACCCTCGTTTCGATTCCCCCTCGATGTTAAAATATTTAGTTTTGACTAAATATAAAAAGGCACTCCCCCCCCCCCCCCCCCCACATACACACACAAAGCAGCATTTGTAACAGACACCTATGTGAACAACAGACATCTCACTTGATACTATATATAGATACATATATACTGAATGCAGGATGCGATGAGTATCTTTATTTTCACTACTTTTCAAACTTTGCAACCTTTCTGACTAAAAGTATTTATGTTCCACTCAATTGACCTTCCAGAGCCTCACAAATCCTGCAACATGAATTTGGATTCAGCAACCAACACTCTTTCTGTGTCATGATCTGTCATAGGAATTTCAAATTATAATCACTCCCCACCCCCTCCTTCCCAAACGCTACAGGGCCTTCAGTGATGCTAAACATACAGTGAAACCTCTTTGTTAAGACCCTTCAGTTTTAAGACTCCCTCTACGCTAAGACCTTGTTTTTTCAGACTTTCTCTTCACTGTCACAATACAAAAATCTACCCCTATTTTGTTTACTCCTCGCTTTCTTTTCAGACTAACCTTTTCCAGATTTTTTGAGGTCTTAAAGAAGAGGTACCACTGTAATTTTAGCTGATCGCAAACCTGTGGTTCCACGTCCAGGATGGCGATCAGGTTTCTCCGATGGATGTCTCGTATCGTCTCCAGCCGTGTGCCATACATGGCGTCCTCGTGCGTGCCGTACTCCAGGTATTCGTTGTTCGCGATCTCGCGCATCATGTCTTCGTGCGTCGTGAAATAGTAGTTCTTGCCGTTCTCCTCCCCTTCGCGCGGCGGTCGTGTGGTGTCTGTGGCAGGTGAAGAGTGAAACAAACAAAAAGGTTAGTGAATGGAAGATTCCGAGATATAAAATCAGTGGTGCTGTACCTGTGATCAGTACCTGCCAACCCTTGTGAAACCTCAAGTGTAGCAATTACTTTTTGTTGTTTAATTTTCAGCGTAGGACATAGTGTTTTAGTGTAACATTGTCTAAAAATTATTTGAAAATCCACATTTAGGCTATTTTGCACAAGAATAAATAAATATATATATTTACATTTAAAATTGAGAGTGTCTGCAGCGCCACTGTTCAGTGTGGACCATACAGAGTGTCTGCAGTGCCACTTTTCAGTGTGGACCATGTTTTATGACACAAATTCTGACCGCTACAGGGAGTGAGAATCACAAATTTTGTTTGTTTGTTCGTTCATTGGCTGAAACGTGTATGACCGTTTTTACCCCACAATTTAGGCAGCCATACGCCGCTTTCGGAGGAAGCATGCTGGGTATTTTCGTGTTTCTATAACCCACCGAACTCTGACATGGATTACAGGATCTTTTTCGTGCGCACTTGGTCTTGTGCTTGCGTGTACACACTGGGGTGTTCGGACACCGAGGAGAGTCTGCACACAAAGTTGACTCTGAGAAATAAATCTCTCGCCGAACGTGGGGACGAACTCACGCTAACAGCGGCCAACTGGATACAAATCCAGTGCACTACCGACTGAGCTACATCCCCACCCAGAATCAGAAATGACTACCAGGACTCACAAGAACAAGCAAATGGTACCTTGCATGCTTGTGATTTAATTTGTTTGAGCGCAGCAATTCTAAGCTTGGCATAACAGCGTAGCAATTTGTCTTAAAACATAGCAATTATGCTACGCTGAAAGCATAACAGTTGCCTGCAGCTCTGTGTGATGAGCAGACACCCTTGCGACCAGCAACTATATACGTACATTGGAGCTTCGTTTGGCGGATGGGTGGGGACTGTATCTGCTTAGATACTGGGTAAACAAGCAACAAAATACAAGTGACAATTTAATGATGCATGAATGAATCAGAATTTTTTTTTTAGATATAATTCTCACAAGGAAAAAGGAGAAACTAACTGAACGAAGAGACATTAGTACATCGTATTTCTGTGACATAAAACACTGCAAGTTCAAGTCAATTGTCAGTACAATAAAAATGCAATGCAATATGTACCATACGTGTTGTCTGTCTGTGTGCGTGTGTGTGTAACTCACGAGGAATGGGGTAAGCGAAGCGATCAGGATGTGTTGTAATGAGCGTGTTCTTTATGTGTCGACGACCTACACCATGGGCACCTGCAAACGAGAGCAATATAACACCTGGTCAATATAACACCTGGTCAATATAACACCTGGTCAATATAACACCTGGTCAATATAACACCTGGTCAATATCTTCTTTCATTACAGGTAAGCAAGTATACCTCTAATGACGCTGATGGGGTCTATGTCGACCAAAACAGTGGGATTCCCTGTAGGTGGAGTTCCTGGAGTTCCACAGGGTGGAGTTTTTCAATAAAACTTGCAAACCATACTCGAATTTCTAAGAAATATAAAAAAAGATTGAAAAACATCAAATTCTACCGATGTCGCCAAGCATCACGTGACTTTCAGCGATATCAGCGACACGCTACAGGAACTAAATCCTGTGGTATTCCCTGTATACAGGGAATCCCCCTCCAGGAACTCCACCTACAGGGAATCCCACTCTTTTGGTTGACATAGACCCCATCAGCTCTAATGACCTGCAACAACAACGCTATGTTAAATGGATGAAAAGTCACCCCACTCAGCTCCTGTTCCTTTGTAACCAAATGTAAGCAGTTATAACTCTACCATTAACATTGAACAGCGACAGAAGTTGCATGGTTCAAAAATTACACCCCCCCCCCCCCCCCCCCCCTGAAAAAAAGTTATCACCCAAAATTATGCAAAGAAACGTCTATAACAATGACTATATATCAAACATTTAAAAGTCACCCCCTTCCTCCCCCTCAAAAAGGAGCAAAAGATATCAAATAAATTAAAACGAAGCCCTGCAGAAATGTATCCAGTTTGCTCATAAGGCTTATTTACATATGTTGCAATAAACAAGCTCAAAGAGAAGAAATAACAATTCCTTTTACAGTGACCAATTCACTCACCTAGCAAGACTAGCGTTTTCCGCTTGAATGCCGGTAGCCGGACAACCTCCTCATACGTGACGAGGTCCAGTTGGTCAAAGACAGCGTTGTGTTTGGCCAGGTACTTGTCCTTCTTTTTCCTCGCAAACCAGGAACAGTTCACTGTCAAATAATAACAAGAGATTGTAAACACACACACACAGTTCACTGTCAAATGATAACAAGAGATCCATGCTATACCAGTCAAGAAATGTCAAGTACAATCATGAAACTTGTTAACTGAGAGAAATAATGCCCACCTACACTTACAAATTGTACTACATAGGAACAAAATGTCAATCTATCTAAGGAATTATAGAAAACCCTGCATGATGAAAGACATTTTCATTAAAATATTTGAAAGCAGTAGGACTAAAAAAGAACCCCTTTCAAAATAATATTGACAGTGAGTATAATTATTACCACACAAATATTGACAGTGAGTATAATTATTACCACACAAATATTGACAGTGAGTATAATTATTACCACACAAATATTGACAGTGAGTATAATTATTACCACACAAATATTGACAGTGAGTATAATTATTACCACACAAATATTGACAGTGAGTATTATTATTACCACACAAATGTGTGAACAAATAAAACAAATTTTATTGTCAGAACGGAAAACAAAGTAACAAAGAAAATTATACATAAGCCAATCTTAAACAAACACATGTTCACAGACGCACACACACCCCTACCCACTCAAACACAACCACCCACCTCCCTCAGGTCTTAAAAAAATTTTTTTTTTCAAATGGGGTAAATGTACAGAGGTACTGAACAGAAAGTCAGAGGTACTGAACAGAAAGTCAGAGGTACTGAACAGAAAGTCAGAGGTATACACTGAACAGAAAGTCAGAGGTATACACTGAACAGAAAGTCAGAGGAATACACTGAACAGAAAGTCAGAGGTATACACTGAACAGAAAGTCAGAGGTATACACTGAACAGAAAGTCAGAGGTATACACTGAACAGAAAGTCAGAGGTATACACTGAACAGAAAGTCAGAGGTATACACTGAACAGAAAGTCAGAGGTACTGAACAGAAAGTCAGAGGTACTGAACAGAAAGTCAGAGGCATACACTGAACAGAAAGTCAGAGGTACTGAACAGAAAGTCAGAGGTACTCAACAGAAAGTCAGAGGTATACACTGAACAGAAAGTCAGAAGTCAGAGGTATACACTGAACAGAAAGTCAGAGGTATACACTGAACAGAAAGTCAGAGGTACTGAACAGAAAGTCAGAGGCATACACTGAACAGAAAGTCAGAGGTACTGAACAGAAAGTCAGAGGTACTGAACAGAAAGTCAGAGGTGCATGGTCTTACAAGAGAGGTCTGAGTCTTAGAGAGGTCTGAGTCTTACAGTGGGGGGGGGGTCTTAACAAGGGGTTCCACCGTACATACCAGCATGTTCGCGCTTGGCTCGCTCGATGGCAGCACAGGTGGTCCTCCATTCCTGTAGTTCAGGAGACGGTATCAAGCCGGCAGGGTCCGTGTCCGCGCAGTCCCACCGCTTGGCCTGCCACCAGTTGGAGTCGTCCTTGCTGATAATCTGATACCGACGACAACACAATACAGTCATTTCAATTCGTGACGCTTTTTCGCATTTAAACAAAGTTTTACTCATTATTGGTTGAAGTTTGCATGTATAGCCAACACACACACACACACACACACACACACACACACACACACACACACACACACACACACACACACCTAAACAGACATGTGAACCCCATCATTTGTCAACTCAGTGTGACAAAGAGAGAGAGAGAGAGAGAGAGAGAGAGAGAGAGAGACAGAGACATAACAGAGATAGACAGACAGACTACATGTAGCCAACACATAAATAAGACACACACACACACACGCACAGACAAACAAACAGACAGACAGACAGACAGACAGACAGACAGACAGACACACACACACACTTTGCTGGCATATGGGAGAGAGTCAAAGAGACAGACAGTCCGACATGCCGACAGTCAGCTACTGACAACAAACCTTGAGAACGTCTCCAGTTTTAAAAGACACACCGGCTTGTGAACATGGAATAAGGTCATCTTCTCGCGGGTCGTAGTCAAACAAAGCTCGCACAAAAATCTGAAAAGACAAAGTCACAGTAAGCATACATATATACAGTCAAAAATCTTACTTCAGTATTACACACTTAGGTTAACGAATGCATGCATATCTTGTACATAAACATAAGGGGCGGGCGTAAACTGAACTTACAATTCCCAACCACTATTCCCCGTAGCTGGAATTATTTATGTGTCAAAGGTTCATTCAGCATTTGAGAGGATGATATACGGCGGGGATATAGCTCAGTTGGTAGCGCGCTGGATTTGTATTCAGTTGGCCGCTGTGAGCACGAGTTCGATCCCAGGTTCGGCGGAAATTTATTTCACAGTCAACTTTGTGTGCAGACTCTCTTCGGTGTCCGAACCACCCCCCGTGTATACTACATTGGGTGTGCACGTTAAAGATCCCACGATTGACAAAAGGGTCTTTCCTGGCAAAATTGCTTAGGCACAGTTAATAATTGTCTACCATACCCGTGTGACTTGGAATAAGGCCGTGAAAGGTAAATATGCGCCGACATGGCTGCAATCTACTGGCCGTATAAAATTTCATCTCACACGGCATCACTGCAGAGCGCCTAGAACTGTACCCACGGAATATGCGCGATATAAGCCTCATTGATTGATTGATTGATAGAGATCAAGGATATATATACATGTACTTGCATGCTCAGCAAACCAGCAGTCAATGCAACAAACCAACAGACTAGCAGTTGAGTTACAATTACAGTTCATTCACCTGTGCAGGATTATTGTTTACCTTTACGCCCATGCCAACCTCATGCCAAAACTATGCAGTCTCATTTCTCAAACAATATATAACTAGGATATGAGAGTATTAAAAGAAGTTTAGAGGAGCTAAAAAAAGCATGTGAGACAATTTTAAAGCATTTTCACCCATACATTAAATAATAGAAAATGAAGCTCCCAAACCTGCAGCATGCAAATTAAGCCTCAATAAAAATTGTCATTTAAGATTGTACAATTATTTCCACAAAGATGACAAACTGAATCCAACTTTCCTCCCATGCGCATTGCCAAATGCAAAATGATTAAGCTGTGGCAAAAATATAGATTGACTTGAAAGTCAAGCATTATATAATAGGCCTATAGGCCGAAGTTTGGCTGCACTCAGATTAAAAAACACAAATATCAAATGATATCAAGTTCAAAGGTTTCATCTCCCTACATTTTAAACAAACACACAAAGAATTTAAAGGAGTAATTTCACACTGCTGATGTTAACAAATCATGAGAAAAACACTCTTAGGCCAACAAAAAATATATGTTGGTTTAGGGAAACCCGACCGACCCTATTTTTTCTCGCCGACCCTAAATTTTTTTTTTTTAATTTCTCACAAAAAAACCCAACTTTTACCACATTTTGCGAACCATACCGAGACTAAGGGAAGTAACCTCCTTTAAACTTGACTAAATATTTAAAAAAAACAAAGAAAAAAAAACGGGCCTACTGACCCTATCTTTTTTGGTCACGTTACCCTAAACCAACATATATTTATGTTTTGCCTTATATGACTAGAGCTCAAACCAGAGCACAGAAAACACTCCAAGAAACATACAAAAAAACAACATGCAATGTTCTCTGCTACAGTACATTTATAACTAAGCAACAAACACACTTGCACACAACACAGAGATAAACACAATCAAGAGGAAAAACAACAGCACTACAAAACAGACAAACACCAAACAAAGAACAACAGCATACAAGACCTAACATTTTAAAAAAAAACACCAAAAAACCCATAAAGGCAGAAATAGAAAGTATAACTCAAAGAAAACCACAGACACATTGCAAGAATTGGGATGGGGAACAAACAACCTCAAAGATCAATCATTTTACTGTTCTGATGTATACAAGGTCAAACAAAAAAGGAGAATGACAGGTGATAATGTCAAGATTAAAAACGTATGTTTAGATTTAAAAGCTCCCCGCCTAAATTAAAAAAACAAACAAAAAAACCCCAACACAATTCAGGCAAAAACTATGGTTGAATTGAAGCATCCTGCATGCAACTGAGGTCAGAGAAAAAAAGAAAAGAAAAAAAAGTTAGATTTAAAAGCTAGGAAAGCATGCAGTCTTTCCTGGATGTTCATGCACTTCTGGGGCTCTTCTAGGAAGGGTTAAATCCCACACTGCTATCCATTTAAGATTGTACCACATTAAGTCAAAGCAAATTTCTTTTGAATGTCCTGCCACGTTCTTCCCCACCCCTTCTACGCAATAATCATTCCATAATTATCCCCCTTAGTAATTGCTTACTTTCGTCCACTGGCCACCCAGTTTTTATTCCATCTTGAATGCATTTACCACCGTCACTCGCTCTCCTTTCGCTCCTGAACCCCAGTATGAGGCTTTGTTTCTCTTGGAGTCATCGACAGGGCAGTACTCACTTTCTCTCTGTCTCTGTCCCTCACACACACACACACACACACCCACACACACTCACACACACACACACACACACACACACACTCACACACACACACACACACACACACACACACACACACACACACACACACACACACACACACACACACACTCTCACTCATTTTATTTACCTAGCTATTTCTCCCTCACGGACACACTTACAAAAATCACAACGGAATGCCATTTAAGAAAAAAAAAACCCCACCTGCAAAAACAAATCAAATCACACTCCACTGAAAAAAAGGCCTACTGTAAGATACACACGTTTCACTGTTGAAAACGGCAACGACAACGACTGGATAACGATATAATTCATATCAACACCGAGTGTTACCTCACACAATGCGGGAGTGTTTCGGTAACTAGGCACAATCTTCAGAACTATACTCCCTCGTGCATCTTTCTGGAAAAGTCCACAGGGAAGCAAGACATCATTAATGTTATTGCATTTCATTAGTAAATTGTAGTGAAAATGGTGGGTGTTTCCAGCTTGTCTTCAGTGAGCCGCCAGCGCAAGTTTCATGGATGAAGGAATATATATAATTTATGTGTGTGTGTAATAACCATAGTGTTTCAATCTTTTGTTACTCAAACAGCTGTTAAAAAAAAAAAGTAGGACAGTGACAACTGAGAAATTAAAGTAACAGAAGTTTCTTTCTTAGTCCATTTTTCACCATATTTCTTGCCTGCATGAGGTCTTATTTGCTCGGAATCTAAAGGGTTTTTACAGTTTTGTTCAAAATCATCCATGAAACTTGACTGAAGTGACCAATGAGAAGAAAGCTGTGAAACACACCAGCTGGCACCCTCTGGTGGCAGGGCTCACCTCTTTGTTGAGCAAGTTCTCTCCCTTGGCGGTGGTGCTGGTGGGAAGGACTTTGAACGTGACGGACCCTCGCAGTTCTCGCTGAACACGTGACATCAAACACACAGTTCACACATTGCAACAACATTAAAACACACGATAGTACACTGTACAACACCAACATTTTACACTGTATCTGTTCTCAAGACCCATATCTCAACAATTAAATTTGCCATGGCTTCAAATTGTCAAGGTTTTGAAATTGAGCCATGCATATCACTGGAAGAACATTTGAAGCTCTCTTGAACAAATATCTGTACAATCTGGCTAACATCTCAAAATTACAAAATGCAAATGTTCACATTTCTTAGTGCCACTTCATTTAGACAGCCGTCAGAGCTTATTTCATGTGAAACATAAGTTATCTTGCCCAAACGGAACAACACAAAATCAGTTAAGACATCATTGTAACCCGTTTTCTGTTCCCCTCCCCAGCCAACCTGAAATGAGAAAACTTATGACACAGTGTCAAAAATTGAAAATAGACAGAACAAAAGAAAGAAAGAAAGAAAGAAAGAAAGAAAGAAAGAAAGGAATACAGACAGAAAGAAAAACAGCGTGTGGATGGACTTACAAGAATTCGTTGCAAGGTCTCCACGGGTTGGTTCTGGACAGGGCTACCGTTGATCTCCTTGATCTCATCCCCCACATGCAGTGTACCTGGCAACCAGAAAGGGTAAATCATCTCATGAAAAGTTGAGATAAAAATCAGATACAAAACAATAAATCACACAAAAATACAAACAAGTCGCGTAAGGCGAAAATACAACATTTACTCAAGCTCAGTCGAACTCACAGAATGAAATTGAACGCATTGCATTTTTTTCCGCAAGACCGTACACTTGTAGCATCGTCTGTCCACCGCTCGTGGCAAAGGCAGTGAAATTAACAATCCAGAAAAGCGCAGTAGCGGTTGCACTGAGGAGGATAGCCCTCTTTTCCATATAGATCTCTATTCTTTTTAACTCTCTGAACGTGTTTTTAATCCAAGCATATCATTATCTATATGTTTTTGGAATCAGGAACGGACAAGGAATAAGATGAAATTGTTTTAAAATCGATTTCGGAAATTTAGTTTTAATCATAATTTTTATATTTTTGAGTCACTTGAGAAAAAGTGACTCTATGTAATCGGTCAGTGTTAGTCTGTCCGGCCGGCCGGCCGGCCGTCCGGCCGGCCGGCCGTCCGTAGACACCACCTTAACGTTGGACTTTTCTCGGAAACTATCAAAGCGATCCGGCTCATATTTTGTTTAGTCGTGACCTCCAATGACCTCTACACTTTAACGATGGTTTCGTTGACCTTTGACCTTTTTCAAGGTCACAGGTCAGCGTCAAAGGAAAAATTAGACATTTTATATCTTTGACAAAGTTCATCGGATGTGATTGAAACTTTGTAGGATTATTCTTTACATCAAAGTATTTACATCTGTAGCCTTTTACGAACGTTATCAGAAAAACAAGGGAGATAACTAGCCTTTTCTGTTCGGCAACACACAACTTAACGTTGGGCTTTTCTCGGAAACTATAAAAGTGACCGGGCTCAAATTTTATGTGAACGTGACTCCCAGTGACCTCTACACTTTGACGTCTGCTTTGGTGACCTTTGACCTTTTTCAAGGTCACAGGTATGTCTTGAAGGAAAAAAATTGAAATATCATATCTCTGAAACTATTCATCGGATTTGATTCAAACTTTATAGGATTATTCTTTACATCAAATTATTTACATCTGTATTGTGTTGTGAATAGCAATTTCTTCCTGTCCATCTGATGCCTCATATAATATTCAGAACTGCGAAAGTGACTCGATCGAGCGTTTGCTCTTCTTGTTAATTTTCAGAGCTTGTTTTTAATCCAAATATAACATAATTATATGTTTTTGGAATCAGAAAATGATGAAGAATACGATAAACGTAATTTTAGATCGTTTTATAAAAAAAATATTTTAATTACAAATTTCAGATTTTTAATGACCAAAGTCATTTATTAATTTGTAAGCCTCGAAGCTGAAGTGCAATACCAAAGTCCGGCCTTCAATGAAGATTGCTTTGCCAAAATTTCTATCAATTTTATTGAAAAATGAGGGTGTGACAGTGCCGCCTCAACTTGTACAAAAAGCCGGAAATGATGTCATCAAAGACATTTATCGAAAAAATGAAAAAAATGTCTGGGGATATCATACCCAGGAACTCTCATGAAAAATTTCATACAGATCGGTCCAGTAGTTTACTCTGAATCGCTCTACACACACACACACACACACACACACACACACACACATACACCACGACCCTCGTCTTGATTCCCCCCGTCTATGTTAAAACATTCAGTCAAAACTTGACTAAATGTAAAAAATGAAAGAAAAAACCCCATAACATATAACACATAATAACCAAAACAGAAACAAACTGAGTTGTGAAAAAGCTTTCAATTAATCTCTCTGATCTCATCATCCACATGCCGAGTACCTGCAAAAACGAAAGTGTAAATAATGAAAAGTTGAGAAAAATCAATTCCAAAAACAAAAACAAAAAACATTAATTTATGAACAAGGTTTCCGTTGGTCTCCTTGATCTCATAACATACATGCAGTGTACCTGTCAACCAGAAAGAGTAAATCATTTCATGAAAAGTTGAGAAAAACATCAGATATAAAACAAAACAAAACAAAAAGGGGAAAAAAAACGGAGAAAAAAAACTGAGTTGTGAAAAAGGTTTCCGTTGATCTCTTTGATGTCATCGATGACCCACATGCACGGTAAAACTACAGAAATAAAAAACCCACTAATTTAAGAAGAAGAATTCCGTTGATATCTTTGATCTGCAAGATGGATACCTGTCAAAAAGGAATAACAAATAATGTCATTAATATCTGAGAAAAAAATAATCAATGACAAAAAAAAAGAAGAAAAACAATCAAACAAAAACAGAAAAAAACATCAGGTTTCCGTTGATCTCCTTGATCTCACCACCAACATGCAGGGTACCCCTTCATCTCCTCAATCTCATCACCCCCCCCCCCCCCCCCCCCATACTGAGTAGTGTCAAAAGTAAAGAGCAACAGTTTTCATGACATTTTGCATGCTACCAGAAATAAAACTTTAGCTCAATTCTTCTCTTTGAAGCCCTTTTTTTTTATGAAAAGAAACATACAAATTGAAAAATACTTCAAGAACAGAACATGAGTAAAATGTACAGATACATTCAAAGACTTTCAAACTATAATTATCTTATTCTTAGTACATTTTTTTTCTTTCAGGTTGGGCAGGAGTTTGGTGTGTGTGTGTGTGTGGGGGGGTGTTTTAGGGGATAGGGGTTGTTAGATGCATTTCTGCTCTATGCACAAGGGCAGAACAGGATAACTGAATGAAGCTAATTTCAGCACTGGTCGTCATTGTGTTCAATATGATTATAGTGTATGATTGAGTTCACCTTACTGTGACTGTGTGAATCATCTGATTCTATTAGAGACACAGTTATCGTTGAGACCTGCTGTTACCAATTTCTCTGAACTTTTTTTTAAAGAGGCTCTTAATGATGATATATGTTTTTGTTCTCATTGATGCAATCAGACTTTAACGTTATACACGTACCGTCTCCCAGCCAAAAAAAGCCTTCCAGTTCATGATCAAGTTGATGACGCTTTGAATGGTGACATGGAGAGAAAAGTACAATTCCGTGTGTCCAACAATTTTTAACGAGAGAGAGAGAGAGAGAGAGAGAGAGAGAGAGAGAGAGAGAGAGAGAGAGAGAGATGAGAGAGTGACACAGAGAGAGAGAGAGACAAAGATAGAGAGATATATAGAGAGCGAGAGAGAGAGAGAGAGAGAGCGAGAGAGAGAGAGAGAGAGAGAGAGAGAGAGAGAGAGTGAGAGAGAGAGAGAGAGAGAGAGAGAGAGAGAGAGAGAGAGAGAGAGAGAGAGAGCGAATTTTATTTTTCAAGGGTTGTGGCATAAGCAATACAACGTGCTTTTTTTCAACCAGCCCTCGCCCAGAGAGGGGACTAATCTAATCACATATTTACACGGATATTAACGTAGAAAAAAAAGAGAGAAAGAGAGAGGGAGAGGGAGAGGGAGAGAGAGAGAGAGAGAGAGAGAGAGAGAGAGAGAGAGAGAGAGAGAGAGAGAGAGAGAGAGAGAGAGAGAGAGAGAGAGAGAGAGAGAGAGAGAGAGAGAGAGAGAGAGAGAGAGAGAGAGAATAAGACGGGCAGACAAGAGACAGACAGGCAGACAGACAGACATGCAAACAGAGACAGACGCAGGGGCAGTAAGAATCTACACGGCGATCTTGACAACACAAAGAGCTGACCAAAGAATAGTACCACCAAACCATAGCATCACCCAATCACAAAGAGCTTATTGATCTCCACCCTGTAGACAGCTCTGGGATGGAGCTTCAAGTGTCTGTCGATCGTCTCCTTTCCCCTACTCTCGCCTCCTCTACACCTCAATCAATGCAAAGTGCAAGGTTGCTTTGTTGAAGACTACTCTCCAAGGCTTAGGACGGTTCTTGTCTCCACTCCATTACACGCCTTACCCGAAGCAGAGATAAGTACAAGGTTGCTTTGTTGAAGATACTCTCCAAGGCTTAGGATGGTTCTTGTCTCCACTCCATTACACGCCTTACCTGAAGCAGAGATAAGTGCAAGGTTGCTTTGTTGAAGATACTCTCCAAGGCTTAGGATGGTTCTTGTCTCCACTCCATTACACGCCTTACCTGAAGCAGAGATAAGTGCAAGGTTGCTTTGTTGAAGACTACTCTCCAAGGCTTAGGATGGTTCTTCTCTCCTCTCCATTACACGCCTTACCCGAAGCAGAGATAAGTGCAAGGTTGCTTTGTTGAAGACTACTCTCCAAGGCTTAGGATGGTCCTTGTCCCCACTCCATTACAAGCCTTACCCGAAGCAGAGATAAGTGCAAGGTTGCTTTGTTGAAGACTACTCTCCAAGGCTTAGGATGGTCCTTGTCCCCACTCCATT
The DNA here is from genome assembly GCF_037325665.1 of Littorina saxatilis. NCBI lineage: Eukaryota > Metazoa > Mollusca > Gastropoda > Littorinimorpha > Littorinidae > Littorina > Littorina saxatilis. Next base: position 2,083,270 of record NC_090257.1, on the reverse strand, counting down.
AGGCATTAATTACAAGCCTTACCCGAAGCAGAGATAAGTGCAAGGTTGCTTTGTTGAAGATACTCTCCAAGGCTTAGGACGGTTCTTGTCCCCACTCCATTACAAGCCTTACCCGAAGCAGAGATAAGTGCAAGGTTGCTTTGTTGAAGATACTCTCCAAGGCTTAGGACGGTTCTTGTCTCCTCTCCATTACATGTACAAGCCTTAGTGAAGCAGGGATATATCTGACAGATGAGAATGGCACATGGTCAACAAGGAAGGAAAAGGTTGACAGGTTTTACATTGACGTGAAGACAAATGTGGAGATTTGCATACATTGTATTGTCGGTTGTCTCCCAACGAAGAGAAGACAGGCGACGTTTCACGTGTCTAATATAATAGACTGCTTTACAATGAATGGAACTTTTTCAACTTCTCATACAATGCATGCATGCATGCATGCACACACACACACACACACACACACACACACACACACACACACACACACACACACACACACACACACACACCTCCCCCCCCCAAAAAAAAAAAGTTGTCAAACTGAGTAACGCGAGGAGTGAAAAGAGGAGGGAATCCTACAGAAGGGGAGGGAATCCTACAGAAGGGGAGGGAATCCTACAGAAGGGGGAAGAATCTCATTTTTGCATTTCAACTTTGGATCTGCAACTTTCCGCCTCCCATCATCAACACCCCTCTCTGGGAGTGAAATTGTGTGCTCAAGACTGTTTTAGATTTTTTATCCGTCTTTTTGACACTAATCATGTTATGAGGAAACGGCCAACTGCTGCCAGATTTCGCTCTCTAGTTTCAATCATTCGGAACGGCGTGAAAAACGAATACTCCACTGTCTGTTTAAAATTAAATAAA
>NC_090257.1:2060200-2082200 GCF_037325665.1 Littorina saxatilis | reverse complement strand
CACACACACACACGCACGCGCACTAGGTCATCCCATCCCCCCAACCCCGCCGTACATAATAAGCCGTTCTAAGCAGACATGCATGAAAAGATTTTTCTTAGTGTCTTTTGCATTCAAAAGATACTGCTGTTCGATTGAAATTGAATTTTAAGAAACACTATTTAATATATCAATAGGGATTACAAATAATGCCACAATTTGTACTTCTGTAATTACAGATGCTCTGCTACCCTCTTCCATTGTTAGACCATAATTATTTTCATACATGTACCACTGATATTACTTCTACTACTACTGGGATTACTCTCACTTCTACCACTTCTACTACTTACTGTATCCGCTGCTACCACAAAAAACTATAACAACCACCATCACCATCACATGCAAGACAACTAAGCAATACCACGTCAACTACACAAGGAAATGCAAAGAATCTAACAATTCTACTGATACCCTTTTCAACAACACAAATAGCACATATGCGGGGCAGAGAACATACATTAATTAAATAATAATGCGAAGTTTACAGTACATGCATGGCCACTGGTAAATGGGACATGTTTTTTTAGTCAAGAACTATGCCTGACACTATTTTGCCAACCTTACCTCTCACAAATTAAAGGTACACAAACACATTACAACATGCTACTTTTTAGTCAAGTTTTGACTAAATGTTTTAACATAGACGGGGAATCAAGACAATGGTGTGATGCATGTATGTATGTATGTATGTATGTATGTATGTATGTATGTATGTATGTATGTATGTATGTATGTATGTATGTATGTATGTATGTATGTATGTATGTGTGTGTGTGTAGAGCGATTGCGACAACACTACTGGACCGATCTACATACAACTTCACATGATAGCTGAAAAGTATATCCCCATACTTGTTTTCATGTTTTTTTATAAATGTGTTTGATGACGTCATATCTGTTCTTACATTTAGTCAAGTTTTGACTAAATGTTTTAACATAGAGGGGGAATCGAGACGAGGGTCATGGTGTATGTGTGTGTGTGTGTGTATGTGTGTGTGTGTGTGTGTGTGTGTGTGTGTGTGTGTTTGTGTGTGTGTGTGTGTCTGTCTGTCTGTCTGTCTGTGCGTGTGTGTGTGTAGAGCGATTCAGACCAAACTTCTGGACCGATCTTTGTGAAATTTGACATGAGAGTTCCTGGGAATGATATCCCCGGACTTTGTTTCTTTTTTTCGATAAATACCTTTAATGACGTCATATCCGGCTTTTTGTAAAAGTTGAGACGGCACTGTCACACCTTCATTTTTCCATCAAATTGATTGAAATTTTCGCCAAGCAATCTTCGACGAAGGCCGGACTTAGGTATTGCATTTCAGCTTGGTGGCTTAAAAATTAAATAATGACTTTGGTCATAACAAATTTGAAAATTGTAAAACAAATTAATATTTTTATAAAACGATCCAAATTTACGTTCATTTTATTCTTCATCATTTTCTGATTCCAAAAACATATAAATATGTTATATTTGGATTAAAACAAGCTCTGAAAATTAAAAATATAAAAATTGTTATTACATTTTTTTCTCCGAAATCGATTTAAAAACAATTTCATCTTATGCCTTGTGGGTTTCTGATTCCAAAAACGAATAGATGTGATATGTTTGGATTAAAAACACGCTCAGAAAGTTAACAAGTCGCGTAAGGCGAAAATACAATATTTAGTCAAGTAGCTGTCGAACTCACAGAATGAAACTGAACGCAATGCCATTTTTCAGCAAGACCGTATACTCGTAGCATCGTCAGTCCACCGCTCATGGCAAAGGCAGTGAAATTGACAAGAAGAGCGGGGTAGTAGTTGCGCTAAGAAGGATAGCACGCTTTTCTGTACCTCTCTTTGTTTTAACTTTCTGAGCGTGTTTTTAATCCAAACATATCATATCTATATGTTTTTGGAATCAGGAACCGACAAGGAATAAGATGAAAGTCTTTTTAAATTGATTTGGACAATTTAATTTTGATAATAATTTTTATATATTTAATTTTCAGAGCTTGTTTTTAATCCGAATATAACATATTTATATGTTTTTGGAATCAGCAAATGATGGACAATAAGATAAACGTAAATTTGGATCGTTTTATAAATTTTTATTTTTTTTTACAATTTTCCGATTTTTAATGACCAAAGTCATTAATTAATTTTTAAGCCACCAAGCTGAAATGCAATACCGAAGTCCGGGCTTCGTCGAAGATTACTTGACCAAAATTTCAACCAATTTGGTTGAAAAATGAGGGCGTGACAGTGCCGCCTCAACTTTCACGAAAAGCCGGATATGACGTCATCAAAGACATTTATCAAAAAAATGAAAAAAACGTTCGGGGATTTCATACCCAGGAACTCTCATGTCAAATTTCATAAAGATCGGTCCAGTAGTTTAGTCTGAATCGCTCTACACACACACACACACAGACAGACAGACAGACACACACACACACACACACACACACACACACACACACACGCACATACACCACGACCCTCGTTTCGATTCCCCCTCGATGTTAAAATATTTAGTCAAAACTTGACTAAATATAAAAAGAATAGAGATAAAGAAAAGCGTGCTATCCTTCTCAGCGCAACTACTACCCCGCTCTTCTTGTCAATTTCACTGCCTTGGCATCGAGCAGTGGACTGACGATGCTACGAGTATACGCTCTTGCTGTAAAAATGCAGTGAGTTCAGTTTCATTCTGTTAGTTCGACAGCTTGACTAAATGTTGTAATTTCGCCTTACGCGACTTGTTAACTTTCTGATCGTGTTTTTAATCCAAACATATCACATCTATATGTTTTTGGAATCAGGAACCCACAAGGAATAAGATGAAATTGTTTTTAAAACGAGTTCCGGAATTTAATTTTAATAATAATTTTTATATTTTTAATTTTAAGAACTTGTTTTTAATCCGAATATAACATATTTATATGTTTTTTGAATCAGAACATGATGAAGAATAAAATAACAGTACTTTTTGATCGTTTTATTAAAAATATAATTTTAATTACAATTTTCAGATTTTAAATGACCAAATTCATTAATTAATTTTTAAGCCTCGATGCTGAAATGCAATACCGAAGTCCGGCCTTTGTCGAAGATTGCTTGGCCAAAATTTCATTTATTTTGATTGAAAAATGAGGGTGTGACAGTGCCGCCTCAACTTTTACAAAAAGCCGGATATGACGTCATCAAAGACATTTATCAAAAAAATGAAAAACTCTCATGTAAAATGTCATAAAGATTGGTCCAGTAGTTTACTCTGAATCGCTCTACACACACACACGCACAGACACACACAGACACACACAGACACACACACACACACACACACACACACACACACACACACACACACACACTGTATATGGGTCCTTCCACAAAGCTGTGTACCACAAGAGGGTTATGACTTTAGAGTAAGATTTCGGAATGTTTTTCTTGCTTCTCGAATGATATAAGGATATCAACAGACTGCAAATTGACCAAAGAGATAACGATAATAAAATCAAGAAGATCGCTATGTTGGTTAGTGTTTTATATGAAAGCAAACACAGAAAATGACGTCAAAATGGCGGTTTTTTTGTGACATTGCTTACATCTTGTTTGTAAGTATTCGTGTGGCTGCCAATAAAATGCGACCATGAACCCCCCGATATACATCTTCGTTGTCTTTTGTGCTAGTGTTACATATGCACTTAGCTGTTTTCCTCTACATATGTTTACAGTGTGCATTTGGATCGTTAAGAAATAACGGTTGCCTACGTAACATTTGGTTTCCAAACCCAACCGCGAACTACGTGAACATGTCTATAACTTCTGCACGCACGAATATGCGACTGTGTGTATTATCAGGCACAACTGATGTGTAGTGAACGTGTTAAAATATGCGCCGTGTCAATTTGATCCGATTTGAATGTGATTTTGCCTTTCGCGTGTCCCCACTAAGCTTCGTTTCTATTTGTTCTGGTTAAGCTGGATCGTTAAAAAAGATATTTGTCACTTATCAACGCATCAAACTTGGTGTTTCTTTCGCATGTAATGTTCTTCAACATCGCTGAAAGGTTTTTCCATAAAAAAAATCCATTCATTTTTGGAACGCAGCAGACGTGAAGCGTTTTATGAGTCGTTTCCAACGAGGGACGAATGTTACGTAGGCAACCTTTTGCGACTCTTCGCTCTTAAAGTTAATATTTTTTTCAAAGTTCGACATTTCAATGTTTTATTTTGTGATAGACGTGCTCGGTGTGTCTTTGTCAAGTCTTAGGCTATTCTTTGTAGTCTAGTCCTGTTCAAGTTGTAAGAGTTTAGGTAAAAAACAAAAATAAAAAAATAAAAAAAAACTCGTCGCGATGTAACCTTCGTGGTTGAAAACGACGTTAAACACCAAATAAAGAAAGAAAGTAAAGAAAGGTAAAAAAAACCGTTGAATTTTCATCAAAATTGGAACAAACTCGACTATATTTTCTTTCGAAAAACGATAAATCGAAGAAAATCAGATTAAATGCTGTTGCGAAATAGAGAGAAAGAAATTCTGCGTTTGTGAAGCTGATTTCCTTGTTAGTGGGGATACAAAAAAGAGCAGTTCCTTCAAACTGCCTGGTGATACTTAGCTTATATATCCAGAAAGACTTGACTGGGCGAACCAAGCAGCCAAATTTAGCATCGGATATCAAATTAATTTCACTAGCTTACAGCATTTACCCTCCCCAACTCCTTAAAGAGCATTCTTTGTTAGAAATTGTGCGATTGTTCTTGCCAATCACACTTAGATTAATGGTATAGGATGAATAATGTCTCTGACAGGACCACTAAGAACGGGTTGAATTATCGATCAAATATAACAAGAAGGCGCAATTGGTCAACTAGCTCTAAACAGTTGCCCATGTTGTTTATAATCTTTGCCATGTAGCTTTGAAATTAGCAGTTCATTATTTTGGACATATACGCTGTGAAAACCCATACATTACATTGACTTTTTCAAAGCATGATCACAAAAATATGGTCTCAAAAATGAAGCAAATTAGCAGAAAAATAAAGTTTTTGAGGTAAAAATAATTGTGTCTGTTGGGTGGATAGTTTGTGTATTGTTCTGTTTCTGAGTTATTCCATTATTCAGATATAACACAATACAATACCAACGTGTTTAAGAAAGGAACACTGTGTGTCCGACGTATCTCGAAGACACAGCAAATCATTAATAATTAAAATCGTTTAGTGTCTTGATCTGCCTTGTGTTAAAAAAACCGCACCTAACTCTAACCGAATTTCGAGTCGCATCAATGACGACGTCACCAAAACCAAAGGAATTCCATTCATAACCCAGTCATTCACAAGCCGGTTGATGACGCCAAGTCACGGACCAATCGAATCGTCACAGCACATGCTGACGTCAAGTGCGACGCGGCGCGAACATTTGCGATTTGTCGGCTGCTCCGTCATCCTGCTCAAGAGGAGAAACCGCAACAGTGTACATCTTGTTGCTACATGTTGACTCAATGTTATTTATTGACTCACACGAATGGATTTGTTTGTTACTTCACACAGACGATGTTTGTTTGTTGGTTGACACAACCAAAAAATACGTTTTTGTTACCTATAACTAGTTCAATTTGTTTTTCCTGACTGCATTTTGTTCGGAATAAGCTCTAAATGTGAAGCAAATAAAACTTGTTACTATATACTATGGCTTTTTGTTATCTGTTTTGTGTGTTTGGATCCCATGTTACGTTAAACATGTGTGATGTTACACAACTTTCTGACCACCCCTCGTATTGGCATGGCAACGTGACATATGTCTGTATCTTTTACATAAACCGTAAAAACAACCTATTCAGACACTTTCAATTTTCACGAAGCATGTCACGCTTTTGGTACACAGCTTTGTGGAAGGACCCACATACACCACGACCCTCGTCTCGATTCCCCCTCTATGTTAAAACAGTTAGTCAAAACTTGACTAAATGTAAAAAATGAGCGTACTCCACATAGCATTAATTTTGAAGATCCATTATTCAAACATGTTTTACACGCGCCCGTCGCATCGTTAATTGAATTTACCAACACTTTTAAAACAAAATTAATGCTTCTATCTATATATATATACGACTTGTGTCTGTCTGTGTGAGTGTGTGTGTGTGTGTGTGTGTGTGTGTGTGTGTGTGTGGGTGTGTGTGCGCGATGCACGGCCAAAGTTCTCGATGGATCTGCTTCAAATTTGGTGGGCATATTCAGGTACACCCGGGACAGCGCAGATTACAATGTTCGAGCCAACACAGTGCAAAACTCAACAAAAGAGGAGCTACAACCGCATTACAACCATGTCCAAAACAAAAAGGCCCACTTTGGCACTACTTTCACCTCACTGGCTCAATTCAATGCTTCACTCTTTAGTGAAATCAGTGTCGACCCAAATGATGTGGCCCAAAACCCCATATCTCGTGATCCCTCATGGACAATGAAAGAAATGAATTTTGACACAGAATATTGCACAGCTACAAAGGATGATCAGTTATTACTCAGGATACAAGCCCTTGAGCACATTGATATTGTATACAAAGGCCATGTTCATGTTTACACAGACGGGTCAGTGTTGGATGACAAGAAGGCTGGCGCAGCTTTTGTAATCCCCAGCGATGACATGACTGGGAAATTTAAACTGTGCAACAGAAACTCGATCTTCTCAGCTGAGCCCCTTGACATCTGCATGTCGCTTGTTCATCTCAATCTCAAGAACACTCCTCCTCAAAAGATAGCTATACTCTCTGACTCCAAAGCATTATTGAAGCATTAAGATCTAACAAAAGATCAAAAAGACATGATCTTGTCATTGCCATAAAGGAGCTGGCAAATAAAATTATAAAAAAAGGAAGCGAGATTAACCTGGTCTGGTGTCCAGCACACGTGAACGTGCCTGGCAACGAGAAAGCAGACAAAGCCGCTAAAGAAGCTGCCCAAGGCATAGGCGCCTCCGAGGTAGACCTGCCATTGTCTGCTTCTGAGATCAGTAGCCTTACAGACTCTCTTCTCTGGAGAGAATGGAGGAACAAATATATGCACACGGCTATAAGCTCTGGCTGGCTCATTCGGGAAGCCCCATCAAAACAGATGAACACCTATAATGCATGCCCACGTGTAATAAAAAGGATTAACCGCCTAAGGGCAGAAGCTGGGAACTACCAATTTCTAGAGCTTAAATGCACCTGTCAATCCGACCTCACCATTGCTCATTTGACTTTGGAGTGTGATTTGAACTCATGCCACTTTCAACCCCTGACTCAGTTTATAAACTCAAATAGAAATATCCTGCCAAATACCTCAAAGGAAAAATTAAGCTATCTTTTAAGTTTTAATAAAGACCTTGGGTGGCAAGGTCCCAAACTTATCGCTGGACTTATGCACACGCACCCACTTGGTCCCTGGATATGAAGAGACATTGCTGCGGCTGACGCCATTGCTTCTCATACAGCTACTATATATTTTTATCAGAACTTTTAAAAATACCATTTTATATCCAAGTATCTCTTAACACACTTTTTAATTAGATGAGCGAGAGTGTGCGGGGGCAGGAGGGTGGTGAACCACTGTACATAAAGGGAAAGTTTGTGTGCGTGCCTGTGTGTGTTCTTAATCTAAGACAAATGTCGCCAATGTTTTTACAGAGTGACGTTAAATAAACGATTTTATCATTATCTGTCTGTATGTTCTGGCATTTGAGAAGCCACAACAGATAATATAGGGCTAAGAAATAAGCTCTAAAATTCTCAATCCCGTTTGACAGGACTTCGCCTTCAAAGGTGATTGTGGTGAACCGCCACGCTGTCTGTCTCTGTCTCGCGATTCACCCCGTTTATCTCCCTTCCTTCGTGTGGCTTCAATCCATATTCCCGTTTCTACGTTACTATTTTTAGAATGTCACTGCGCTGTCCAGAACGCTTCCCTTGCACCCGTAAGTTGTTCTTACTGTCAAAGTGAAAAGGTCGAATCAATTTATAGCCACGCGAAAAATACACTGTCACCTATCTCTATATATTTATAGATATACATATACATATATATATACGGCTTCTCTGTGTGTGTGTGTGTTTGTGTGTGTGTGTAAGCAACACCTGTGGATTATAGAGTTCTGTTTGTGATGGGGTCTAGCGGCTTTTGTCTGTCTGTATGTTGAAAGCGGACAAACACTCAAGTCCTTAATGGCTCAAAACCGTAGGACTTTTAATATTAATTTTAACTAACTGTCTGTATGTTCTGGCATTTGAGAAGCCACAACAGATAATATAGGGCTAAGAAATAAGCTCTAAAATTCTCAATCCCGTTTGACAGGACTTCGCCTTCAAAGGTGATTGTGGTGAACCGCCACGCTGTCTGTCTCTGTCTCGCGATTCAACAACCTCATCGATGAGATATTTCAACACGTGCTCTCAGCGCGCAGCGCTGTGCGCGCTGAACCGATTTTGTTTTTTTTTGGTCTGGATCCACTACCAGTAACTCTTCCTTATCTTCTCCAGTGTTTTCAGCCGCGATTAACTTCTTCCTCCGTGCGGCGTCAATCCTTATTCCCGTTACTACGTTCCTATTTTTAGAAGGTCACTGCACGTTACTATTTTTAGAAGGTCTCCAGTGTTTTGCGCGTTTATCTCCTTTCCTTCGTGCGCCGGCGAAGCCGGCGTACACCCGGCAAAGCCGGGTCCCAGGCGCAGCCTGGTATTCGGCTCTACTTCTTCCCGGCGAAGCCGGTACCCGGCGAAGCGGGTAATCATCTAGTCTTCTATATATATATATACGACTTGTGTCTGTGTGTGTGTCTGTTCGCGATGCGCGGCCAAGGTTCTCGATGGATCTGTTTCAAATTTGGTGGCCATATTCAGGTACACCCGGGACACAACCTGGTCGATGAGATATTTCAACACGTGCTCTCAGCGCGCAGCGCTGAACCGATTTTGGTTTTTTTGTCTGGATCCACTACCAGTAACTCTTCCTTATCTTCTCCAGTGTTTTCAGCGTTTACCTCCCTTCCTTCGTATGGCGCGCGGATATTCCCATTCCGTTACTATTTTTAGAAGGTCACTGCACGTTACTATTTTTAGAAGGTCTCCAGTGTTTTGCGCCTTTATCTCCTTTCCTTCGAAAAGGAAAGCCGGGTCCCCGGCGCAGCCTGGTATTCGGCTCTACTTCTTCCCGGCGAAGAATGTGTGTCAATGTTTACTGACAAAAAGTGTAGTCATGTGCCAAAATACTGGATTGGCTTTGGGATGCGTTTGTGAAGAAAGCAGTCAAGGAATTGTTCTCGTCGAATTTGTTTCCACTAACCGTACTGCTCGTATACTAGACAATCACGCGTACAAAATAAGGTGAAATTGTATTGGTTCCCAAGTCTGTAATATACGCATATTTACCACACTCAGTGCCTGTGTAGGTGTAGCCCCGCGTGCATGTTTTGATGAGTTTGATCAGAACATCTGATTTCTGCAGGACTGCATCAATAGTCTGGGGATGAAGAAATAAAGCACTATGGATTAGGGCGTGTTAAAGTGGTTGCATTGGTGGGTATACTTAATACTGAACACATCATATTTATTTGCCCAAGATTGTGAGTTTGCCCTGGTTAAGAAAACATCCAATCTAGCCAAGTACACCAAAACACACGCATATTTGGGATCTTTGGGCTGCCTATTGCATTTGCCGGGTTTGGCAGACCCTTGAATTTAACCCCCGCGGTATAACAAACTGGGTTTTTTTAAATTCTCCACAGGCATTTTTGTTTAGTCTGATCTTTAGACATTTTTGTTTTAAATGGCAATTCATTCAAGTAAAAACAAGTTATGGCCCGTGTGAATTTTTGCCTATTGCCAACAAAATACGAACACTTCATGGCGAAAAATTAAGAACAACATTTTCACAAAATGTTTCGTGTATTAAAATACTATGCAAAGTAAGAAATAAGGCACCTCAATCTTCAAACGTGTTTTACAATTCGAGGCCGATGTCTGCTGCTTTGTCGTATTAACACCAAAACAACGTAACACATACGTTCAAACTGTTTGAAACATGTACCAAAAGCAGAAGGAAGAGCTGTATTCAGCTGAGATTCGTTCCCTCTTCATTTACTGAAAACGTATGATGAGCCTGGTAAAACTCTCTCGGAATTATCCACCAACCCCCCTCTCTCTCTCTCTCTCTAGGTGTTATCGGTTTCAGTCAAACAGATTAACCAAATAGTTTGGCTTTGAACAACAAGCAGCTACACTGTTGCTTCTGGTATGTGTTTACCCCTATTCACAAGTTTGGACCGATCAATGAGGATTTAGTAGACAATCCCGACAAATCAACTGATTTGAGGAAGTTATCGCCGTCTTATTATCGTCTTCAATGACCAAACATTCGCATACAAAAATCATTTGCCATCACGAAACGTCTCCTCCCAGTCATCCTTAAGAGTAGTGTATTACCTTCAGATCAAAGGCGTCGCCCTGAGCTGCATTAAACAACACACTCCGAGTTGATACAGCGGTTTGGTTCACTTTGGATGGAAGGGTGTCTCTGTACAATTTGCAAAAACAACGTCATCAAGTGAGTGAAGTGCAGCGATTTCGACTGCATGTACATAATACAGCAGTATTCCCACCTTTCTCTGTCTCTGTCAGTCTATGTGTGTATGTGTGTGTGTTTGTGTTTGTGTGTGTGTGTGTGTGTGTGTGTGTGTGTGTGTGTGTGTGTGTGTGTGTGCGTGTGTGTGTCAATTGTGTGTGTGTGTCAATTGTGTGTGTGTGTGTGTGTGTGTGTGTGTATGTGTGTGTGTGTGTGTGTGTGTTGTGTGTGTGTGTGTGTGTGTCTGTTTCTCTCTCTCTCTCTCTCTCTCTCTCTCTCTCTCTCTCTCTCTCTCTCTCTCTCTCTCTCTCTCTCTCTCTCTCTCTCTCTCTCTCTCTCTCTCTCGCTCCCTATATCTCTCTGTCCCTTTGTCTTTTTCTCTATGCCTCAGTTTCTCTCTTGCTCTGTATCTCTTCTAGTTGTCTCCCTTACTCTGTTTCTCTTTTTATAATTATCTGAAGTAAGTGCGAACTTACATACAGACACAGACAAAAGGACAATTATATTTAATCAAACACACTTGCACTTGCACGCACAAAAACGCGTACCGAAATATGCATAATTAACTAACAATAAAAACCCTCCCCCCTCTCCCTGCACACACACACGTGCGTAAATAAGGCTACGTGGTTATGTGTACATTGTTCAATACCAATTTAGCATGACACCCATTGTCTGATTTATTGTATGGTTGAATGGTAAATTGATGTATTAGTCTGTTAATTTATATGGTTTAAATCCATGTAATGGTAATGTCTAATGCGCTATTAATATCACAATGCCATTGCATTGAATTGGACATGTCATGTAATTGTTTACCAACATGACGCCATTATGGCAGAAACATGCCTCCTCTGGGTACCTGTGCAAACCTTTCAAACACATCAGAAATCGTCGTCGTCAAGTAATTTTGGCGTAGGTCGATATTTGTAGATTTTTACTTTTTTGCGCTTTGGACTAAGCAACGCATTCTCCGTTACCTGGTGCTTTCAGAATCTAAATGCAATTTGAAATCCACCCGTGAAGAATTGGTGTACCTATTGATATGCAGAAATGTGCACAAACAAGCGTACCAGAGTAAAAAAAACCGGCGTAACTCTACCAGAGAATGTTTACTTTAGAGTCTCTGACTCTATACTGATCAGAGAAATAGAACACAAAATGGCGTTCAAATTGTTTTCTCTCTCTGCTGAACAGTTGTAGAAATCGACTTACGCCAAAATTGCGTGTCGACGACAAAATATAGAAGCGGTTTACAGTCGTAGCACTTACGGTACTTGTGTAATTTCTACAATGGTCGTGATAGACTTCGAAAATGTGCCGTCACAGGTGGCAGTGACAAAAGCATTGCTGCAATCGTCATCCCTGCAAAGGCCAGGCCACTCTTCGCTCTGTATTACAATTCTAGCATGAACAGTCGTCTCCACTTCTTGCTCCTTCTCGCGGGTACAGACAGTCAGCAGCACGTACTTCAGTGTCAAAGTGGCGGTATTCTGAACCTTGGAGGGATCTGAAAGACAAGCTGGATTTGGTAATCTCCTTATCTTTAGCGTTGTTGCCAATAGGCATACACACAACAACATTAATCTTAACAAACCAAACACCACAACAACAAAAATTGAAATTAAATATCAAAATAGGGCAAGCAAGCAAGCAGTGATATCAAAACCGGCATTTATCCATTCTGTCGGCCTCAAATTAAAACAACACTGGACACCATGCACTCATCACCGACACCATTGTTATGTTGCAGTAAGACGGAGCATACTCGTTTTGGCGGAGCAATCGAACGTAGCTACTTATCTAATATGCATACTCTGATTTTCCAGAGTTCTGAGCACATTGTTTAGAGCAAACATGACATACCTATATATGTTTAGATCGAAGAGAAAATAAGGAGCATAATAATGCAACAATGACATATTTAATATCAAAACTAATTGAATATTATGTAAGCTTCCGAGCTGAAATGTAATCCCAGAATTCTCATTTTAAAGTAAAACATTTCAGATTAAGGGAAATTCAGAAGTGGTGTATATGTTACAGTTAATCTGTGAAACCAGGGAATACGTGTGTTAACTAGGTAATACATGAATTAACTGACGGAAAAACACAGTTAATTCATGTATTACCTAAAATAGTTTAGTTAATACACGTATTCCCTGGTTTCACAGATTAACTGTAACATATACATATATCACAGCATCACACACATCAGCTTTTATTAAAAATGTACAATACTTGTTGTAACTATCTTATTAACTGACTTACTGGTTGTTACAGTGGCGCCAATGGTTGTCAGTTCTAATGATGGTGACAGGCTTTGTGAGGTCATCTCTAAAGCAAAAACAACATAATCATGGTAAATCCAACAGAATGGTATAAGTTCAACAGTTGGCTGGCGGGTGTTTTTAAATTTAGTCAAGTTTTGACTAAATGTTTTAACGAAGAGGGGGGATGTATGTATGTGTGTGTGTGTGTGTGTGTGTGTGTGTGTGTGTGTCTGTCTGTCTGTGCGTGTACGTGTGTGTGTAGAGCGATTCAGACTAAACTACTGGACCGATCTTTATGAAATTTTACATGAGAGTTCATGGGAATGATATCCCCGGAAGTTTTTTTCTTTTTTTCGATAAATACCTTTGATGACGTCATATCCGGCTTTTTGTAAAAGTTGAGGCGGCACTGTCACACCCTCATTTTTCAATCAAATTGATTGATATTTTGGCCAAGCAATCTTCAACGAAGGCCGGACTTCGGTATTGCATTTCAGCTTGGTGGCTTAGAAATTAATTAATGACTTTGATCATTAAAAATCTGAACATTGTAAAAAAAAATGTTTTTTTAGAAAACGATCCAAATATACGTTCATCTTCTTCATCATTTCCTGATTCCAAAAACATATAAATATGTTATATTTGGATTAAAAACAAGCTCTGAAAATTAAACATATAAAAATTATGATCAAAATTAAATGTTCGAAATCAATTTAAAAACACTTTCATCTTATTTCTTGTCGGTTCCTGATTCCAAAAACATATAGATATGTTATGTTTGGATTAAAAACACGCTCAGAAAGTTAAAACGAAGAGAGGTACAGAAAAGCGTGCTATCCTTCTCAGCGCAACTACTACCCCGCTCTTCTTGTCAATTTCACTGCATTTGCCACGAGCGGTGGACTTACGATGCTACGAGTATACGGTCTTGATGAAAAATTGCATGCGTTCAGTTTCATTCTGTGAGTTCGACAGCTTGACTAAATGTTGTATTTTCGCCTTACGCGACTTGCTTTTCGGTCTTTACACCTGTTCCTTGTCCCGTTGTGCTCTCACGCCGCCCCGCCTCTGCACTCACTGCTCCATCCACATCTGAATCGCTGGTTTGTGAGCTCTGTTCATTCCGTGCAACACACATTTCCACGTGTGTCTTGTTGGCTTTCGTGAAGCGTGGAGGACACAAATGCTAACTCGACTTGACTCAGTTGTTAGCCGTTTGATTTCCGTCACAGGTCTGAGGCTTTCGCTGTGACCCTGGGATTTTTATCGTGCGCATGCGTGCACACGGGGTTGTTCGGAGACCGAGGAGAGTCTGCACAATTAAAGTTGACTCTGGGACACACATCCCGCGCCGAACTTGGGGGTTGAACCCACGCTGATAGTAACAACCGATTTTAAAGCCAGCACCTATATCGACTGGGCAAACTCCCCACCTAATATGTTGAGGTCAAGAAGTTCCATGGAGGGCGGGGGGTATGGAGTAACACATAGTGTTTTGCTCAGAACATTCCCGCCCAAGCAGAGCCGCAGAGGGATCTGTGTGTCTGGAGGCACATTTGGTTTCTGAGGTTCAAGCGGAGCTGTTGCCTCTGCTCCCAAGTTTCCGTGTCTGGAGGCGTTTTAGGTATATGGAAGCAAACCTGTAGGTTGGGGCCTCTGCCTTTCAGGATGCCAGGACTACAAAATGTGTGTCTTGATGCACATTTAGCTTACGATTCCAGAAGTTGATCTGTGTCAGCAAGCCTGCTGTGCTGGGTCTGGTGCAAGGACACTAGAACCAAGTCTCAACAGTTGAGGTGAACAGATTGGTGACCATCATCGGTTTCTCTCCGAGTGATGGGTGTGGGCGAAGAAAGTCTCCCACACTGAGGGCATGCTCCCTTCTGTAGCGGATGAGATTAGACATCTCTTCCTTGAGAGTGTCACAACCTTCAAACACGTGTGTGAGATGGCCTGTCTTGCCACACTGACAGACTACCTTGTCCCAGTAGATGCAGCTGCTGACCGGTGCGCAAGCGACGCAACAGGCTCGAGGGGTCTTTGGGGGGAGTGGGAGGTGGTGCCCTTTCCTATTGTAGGGGAGGTGTATCCATCCTCTCTCTTCACATGTTTGTGACAGAGTCTGCTCTCTTTCCCCTCTTTTTGGCTTGGCTAGCAGCTGTTTGGCTTCCTGGCAGAAGAGCCGAATGTCTGTCATTGGCATGGTTGATATAGCCGCTGCTTTTGCTGTTTTGTCCGCCATTTCATTTCCCCGGATTCCTGTGTGGGATGGCAGCCACATGAGGGAAAAGTCTGTTTCTTTTGTCATATTAATTTGGTGGGCTAAAAAATGAATTTCAGTTTGTATCTCTCCTCTGTTCTTGGTGCCATATGCAAGTGCTTGAAACGAGGATTTTGAGTCCGGAAGGATGACCACCCCCAGAGGGGGGGGGGGGGGGTTGGCAGATCGTGTATCAGTGTGCAGGCCATGTAGATAGCAAATAACTCCGCAGAAAAGATGCTGCTCCCCTTGTTCAGCTTGTATTTTCGTATTATATGAAATCCAGGGATCGACAAAGCACACCCAACCTCCCCTGCCTGCAGGACCGAACCATCTGTGGCTTTTAAATCGTTCATCGATCCTTTTTACATTTAGTCAAGTTTTGACTAAATGTTTTAACATAGAGGGGGGAATCGAGACGAGGGTCGTGGTGTATGTGTGTCTGTCTGTCTGTCTGTCTGTCTGTCTGTCTGTCTGTGTGTGTAGAGTGATTCAGACTAAACTACTGGACCAATCTTTATGAAATTTGACATGAGAGTTCCTGGGTATGATATCCTCAGACGTTTTTTTCATTTTTTTGATAAATGTCTTTGATGACGTCATATCCGGCTTTTCGTGAAAGTTGAGGCGGCACTGTCACGCTCTCATTTTTCAACCAAATTGGTTGAAATTTTGGTCAAGTAATCTCCGACGAAGCCCAAACTTTGGTATTGCATTTCAGCTTGGTGGCTTAAAAATTAATTAATGACTTTGGTCATTAAAAATCTGAAAATTGTAAAAAAATTATTTTTTTTATAAAACGATCCAAATTTACGTTTATCTTATTCTCCATAATTTTCTGATTCCAAAAACATATAAACATGTTATATTTGGATTAAAAACAAGCTCTGAAAATTAAAAATATAAAAATTATTATAAAAATTAAATTTTCGAAATCAATTTAAAAACACTTTCATCTTATTCCTTGTCGGTTCCTGATTCCAAAAACATATGCGTGTTCAGGCCTGGGTCAGGCCGCAATTTTTTTCCCCCTTTCCTAACCTAGGTGGTGGGTTCAAGTGCTAGTCTTTCGGATGAGACGAAAAACCGAGGTCCCTTCGTGTACACTACATTGGGGTGTGCACGTTAAAGATCCCACGATTGACAAAAGGGTCTTTCCTGGCAAAATTGTATAGGCATAGATAAAAATGTCCATCAAATACCCGTGGGACTTGGAATAAAGTTAAAAAAAAATTCCATCTCACACGGCATTAAGTCTCAGGAAACATGAATACACGCATGCAGGAAAAAAAATATGGGTAGCGCCGTATGTATGGCAGCTCGCTTTCCCCGGGGAGAAAGCAGCCCGAATTTCCATGAGGGTAACCTCACTGGACTGTAAATCTTATCCAATCCAATCCAATCCAATATAGATATGATATGTTTGGATTGAAAACACGCTCAGAAAGTTAAAACAAAGAGAGGTACAGAAAAGCGTGCTATCCTTCTCAGCGCAACTACTACCCCGCTCTTCTTGTCAATTTCACTGTCTTTGCCGTGAGCGGTGGACTGACGATGCTACGAGTATAGGGGCCTACGGTCTTGCTGCGTTGCATTGCGTTCAGTTTCATTCTGTGAGTTCGACAGCTACTTGACTAAATGTTGTATTTTCGCCTTACGCGACTTGTTTTTTTTTGCCACTAGCTGTGGCTAGCAGCAATAAGTCATCAGCCTTTTTGAGACCGTCTCCATAGTCCATGATCAGATTTGGGGCTTCAAGCAGCCATGGAGGGTTGTGTGTGTGTGTGTGTGTGTGTGTGTGTGTGTGCGTGTGCGTATGTGTGGGGGAGGGGGGGGGGGGTTCATGTGTTCGTGTGCGTATGTGGGAGTGTAGGTGTGCATTTGAATGCGCAGAGAGAACGAACGAACGAACGAACGAACTTCATTACTCAAGGATGGATATTTTAGGCTCACGCCTAGTCTTACAATCTGTCCCTGCTAAACTAAGACATAAAAATAAAGACAAAACAAGGACAATTGTCAATAGCAATCATACGGTATTACTTCCCTTCTTTGTCTCTGTTAACCTAGGGAGAAAATATCCAGCGATATTTCTCCGTAGGCCTAACTTTCGGCCATGACCTAGGCAAAATAACTTGCGCAGCCGCAGAAACAAGAAAATGGAAATCTTTTATGAAATGATTGGGAGCCACGCAAATTTGACCTCTTGATTCCGACCATGAACCCGCTGTTGATAATCTGGAAGGTCGTACCAGAAATGCAGATCTATCTCTGGCCGATTCATAGATTCAACCTACAAACTGCGACCTCATCTGTGATCAGATGGCCAAGCAATGCGTGAAATCTTTTATTCTAAAGCCTTATGGCTCGTTTCGACAAGCATTAAACGGATGAAATTAACCACATGCAGTTTATTCTTCAGAAAAATGCACACAAAAAATGGGTTGGGTTCGATGATTTGTACATAGATTCGCTGATTTGTCTTATGAAGCCGTCATCAACACGAACACAATGATTGCAGAAGCAAACTCTGTACCTACACGACCGAGACACAAGACTAATTATTTCACAGCTGCAATGTGAATAGAGAACAAAGACGTTTTGGATAAGCTTACTCACGTCGGGTCTTCACTGACAAGCTAAACAGACGGAAAACTCCGAACAAAAGTAAATGACGTCAAGGTCTCTTTCGCTTTGCGTGTAACTTTGTCATGACGTCTTTTTGTGACGACAGTATACGCGACAATTATTTTGTTCGCTTCCGGTGTCATTTTAGACTGAAAAGCAACTCAAAAGAAGGAGCTAAGCCTGTGTCTTGAAACAGCTGAAACACTCTTTTGGATTGCCGTTTCAATGTTAACCAAAAAGTTAAAGAAAAAAAACCAAGGTTCAGTTGCAAACTGACAGCGGAGTGAGCATTTATTCCTGTTGATGAAGGTACGATTGAAGCTTTATACACCAGTTAACAGTCAACCAACAAGACTAGATTTGTAGCAGACGAAAAACAAAGTGTGCGTTTTTCCTGTCTTGTGAAGGCGATTATGTCGTTATAAGTTATCTGTACGTTGTGAAGACATTTAGCTTTGATGCGTCACGGGATATAAGCTTATACGTTTTCATCCATGGAATTGATTTTTTCGTCTCGGCAGGGTGAATGAATTCATGATGTCTTTTCCGGAACTGGACAAAACTGGCCTTGCCAAGACTGAAACAAAATATAGTTCTACAACTTCTGGGCTTGGGTTGATTGCCCATGGTGAATTTCCATTGATTTGTTTCCACATCCCATGACAAATTCTCTTTACTTTGGTCATGCCATATGTACGTTACAGCTCCGTCCATCCATGGTATCGCCTGATATTTTGTCTGGACGGGGTGAAAGAATATAATGACGAGTGACGTCATCATATTCATTGACCCAGTCTCGACAAAATATCAGGCGATACCATGGATGGACGGAGCTGTAACTTATACTTACAACATTACATATACGACTACATAATGCATAATAGAGCATTGAAATGTACATGTATGTCAATATAATACAAAGGAAAAGAAAATTCTACTCGCACACACACACGCGCGCCGCATGCCTGCAATCACGTTCGCACTCAATACAACACACACACTGACTCACACACACACATACATACATACATACACACACACACACACACACACACACACAAACACACACACACACACACACACGCACACACACACACACACACACATACACATATATGCGCCCACACCCGGCCACACCCACAGACATATACGCACGCACACACACATACACACGCAGACACGCACACATACACACACACACACATACACGCACACGCACACACACACAGACACAACAACAACAACAGAGAGAGAGAGAGAGAGAGAGAGAGAGAGAGAGAGAGAGAGAGAGAGAGAGAGAGAGAGAGAGAGAGAGAGAGAGAGAGAGAGAGAGATGTTTAAAATAAATGTCACTTGCGTTGGAGGCACCTGGGACCCTCCCAGCCTGCAGGGCAACTGTCACAATCACCCGTGGTTTGACTGCATGATGTGTCATCATGACAACTCCATGGACACTCACTGCAGTGACCATTATTAGGGTAGAATCCATCTTTGCAGGCTGAAAGATGTACACATATCTGCATTATCATACTTTAGTTTGTACAACTGGATTTACCTCCCAAATCAAAAAAAGGCTTTTGAGGAGTAAAAAACCCTAAATGTGTGAATCAACTGTAACATGTCAGTGTATCTTGTTTTGTAGACACAACTCTCATTCATGTTGCCGTGTCAGGTATCAACATGCACGTGAACACAAACACGACTGGTATGTTTGAACAATCAAAGCAGCACGAGTACCTGTACACTGTGGAAGTTGAAAGTGACCGCTGCAGGCCGTGCACTGCCACCCACTCTGGTTACACTGCACACACTGGCCAGCTATGGTAGAACACGACTCGTCACACTGCTGTCCGTGGTAACCTGGTCTACAACCTGTGAGAAACATAATTTGAATGAACAAGAATTGTGGAAGAGATCTTTGATCCGAAAAGTGTGTTAGATAGCCCAGTGGAGGTCCTTTAATGGAATAGAACGTTTGAATGGAATGACACGGTGAGGAATGCTTTAGTTGGGGTAAGCACATGATTTAACAATTGTTTTGCGGAGTTGCATAGATTAATATTTCTAGCAAGAAAAACAAGTCGCGTAAGGCGAAATTACTACATTTAGTCAAGCTGTGGAACTCACAGAATGAAACTGAACGTAGTCCGCCGCTAGTGCAAAAGGCAGTGAAAGTGTCGAGCCTGTTTGGCGCGGTAGCGGTTGCGCTGTGCTTCATAGCAAGCTTTACTGTACCTCTCTTCGTTTTAACTTTCTGAGCGTGTTTTTAATCCAAACATATCATATCTATATGTTTTTGGAATCAGGAACCGACAAGGAATAAGATGAAATAGTTTTTAAAACGATTTCGGAAATTTAATTTTGATCATAATTTTTATATTTTTAATTTTCAGAGCTTGTTTTTAATCCAAATATAACATATTTATATGTTTTTGGAATCCGAAAATGATGAAGAATAAGATGAACGTAAATTTGGATCGTTTTATTAAAAAAATAGTTTTTTTTACAATTTTCAGATTTTAGTGACCAAAGTCATTAATTAATTTTAAAGCCACCAAGCTGAAATGCAATACCGAAGTCCGGCCTTTGTCGAAGATTGCTTTGCCAAAATTTCAATCAATTTAATTTAAAAATGAGGGTGTGACAGTGCCGCCTCAACTTTTACAAAAAGCCGGATATGACGTCATCAAAGGTATTTATCGAAAAAAAGAAAAAAACGTCCGGGGATATCATACCCAGGAACTCTCATGTCAAAGTTCATAAAGATCGGCCCAGTAGTTTAGTCTGAATAGCTCTACACACACACACGCACAGACACACAGACACAGACACACACACACACACACACACACGCAAAGACAGACAGACACACACACACACATACACCACGACCCTCGTCTCGATTCCCCCTCTACGTTAAAACATTTAGTCAAAACTTGACTAAATGTAAAAACTAAAGAAAACAAAACCAAACAAAAACAAGTCGCGTAAGGCGAAAATACAACATTTAGTCAAGCTGTCAAACTCACAGAATGAAACTGAACGCAATGCAATTTTTCAGCAAGACCGTATACTCGTAGCATCGTCAGTCCACCGCTCGTGGCAAAGGCAGTGAAATTGACAAGAAGAGCGGGGTAGTAGTTGCGCTGAGAAGGATAGCACGCTTTTCTGTACCTCTCTTCGTTTTAACTTTCTGAGCGTGTTTTTAATCCAAACATATCATATCTATATGTTTTTGGAATCAGAAACCGACAAGGAATAAGATGAAAGTATTTTTAAATTGATTTCGAAAAATTAATTTTGATCATAATGTTTATATTTTTAATTTTCAGAGCTTGTTTTTAATCCAAATATAACATATTTATTGTTTTTGGAATCAGAAAATGATGAAAAATAAGATGAACGTAAATTTGGATCGGTTTTTTTTTTACAATTTTCAGATTTTTAATGACCAAAGTCATTAATTAAATTTTAAGCCATCAAGCTGAAATGCAATACCGAAGTCCAGCCTTTGTCGAAGATTGCTTGGCCAAAATTTCAATCAATTTGATTGAAAAATGAGGGTGTGACAGTGCCTCAACTTTTACAAAAAGCCGGATATGACGTCATCAAAGGTATTTATCGAAAAAAAGAAAAACACTTCCGGGGATATCATTCCCAGGAACTCTCATGTCAAATTTCATAAAGATCGGTCCAGTAGTTTGGTCTGAATCGCTCTACACACACACACGCACAGACAGACAGACACACACACACACACACACACACACACACATACACCACACCCTCGTCTCGATTCCCCCTCTATGTTAAAACATTTAGTCAAGCAAAACTTGACTAAATGTAACCACAAAAAAAGGAAAACAAGTGAACAAACCCCCAAAAGTACACCAACAACAACAAAGCCACCTCCACCTACACTCTTCCATCACCCGTCTACCCGAAAACAAAGAAAGAAGACGATGGAAACAAATTATCAACAGCAACAACTTGCAGAACTCGTCGTGCAAGCCTTTTTTGGCAGATGCATGCTGCAAACAAAAATATCCGATGCAGTCAACTCACCTTCGCATTTCCCGGTGTAGCGGTCGCACGTGTGAGGCTCGCAGTTCACGGGACAACTCTTCTCGCACTGACCACCCCACCGTCCGGCCTGACACGCTGAACAGAATGAACATGATACGAGTCTAACCAAGATCTGAGGGTGTGTGTGTGTGTTTTTTTC
>NC_090257.1:2030200-2057700 GCF_037325665.1 Littorina saxatilis | reverse complement strand
TGATTGATCACACATTCGTGTTTATGCTCACTCATTTAATTCATTCACAGTACAGGCTCATACGGCAATTGTGTCTTCAAAATACTTATATATGTGCTATTGCGTTCCAAAGAAATGAAGTGCTTCTGTTTTTAACGACACCATTATTTAAATGAACGCTTACAATAGTGCAGTTGTAGTCTAGGGAACAATAACAATAATAATTACACTTTGTTTGCATACACTATAATGGATTTTGTTTTGTTTTATTAGACGCACCTAGTCTGCCTAAAACGATAATAAGCCACGGATCTAATTAGATTCATACAAACATCCAATACGACAAAAACACATGAAACAGATAGGTTCTGGTATGATAACAACCACACCTCGTTGTGTAGGCTATAGATTGTATGGCAGGACCTATTGTTGTTGACCGTACTTGGCAAACCATATGTTTGCACTTACTTTCAGGTTGTCATGTTTTCAACACTCACACCATGTGGAGCTGAGCGAACCATGATGTGATGGTTTCATTAATTGCAATTATATTTCTCTGGTGCATTATCTGTGTTACCATTGTCCAGATTATGGTAAGGATTGGTCCTTCCTAAAATGTATGAATTATACCCTCATTCTTCAGAGAAGCACCGGTTTACTCATGTGAAATCATCTAATGTCAAAACCGTATGCTAAAAATGCACGCTCCTTGTTGTGAAATCAGTGCTGTTCACCATCTCAGATCTGGCGTTCGCATGGGAGGCTTTTACACAATTTCACTCGGTAGTCACAAACAACAATGACCTGCTTGGCAAATATCGAATACATGTGTCGTTTTGTAAGAATACGTCGCTAGATTAAGACTACCCTGAGATTATGTGATGATGATACACGTGCACAAAGGCAAAAACAAACAACATTGGAAAATAATTCAAGTGAAAACGGCGTGCCCCAAAGTAGCAGCTCTCCCTGAAGACTCCTAGTCAGTTATAGGCAATTACGAGGGCTAACTGAGAAGTACCGAGCCCGACCAGGAAGGAATTGACTTAAATGCGAAACTTGGCATGCATTAAGAAAGCCTCGTATGAAAATTGCATGCAAAATAGTACACGTTGGTTTATCAAAGTACCATAACCCACTGCACTATTTACCCCAACATGGAGAAAACTAGCAAAGAGCAGTGATCTACACACATACATTAAGCTGTTGAGCTTTGTGATGCGGCCTGCTATATTAAAACCAAGTATACTAGGACACACTGGTCATCCTCGTCATAAGTCGTAAAAGGCCTGTTTTGGTGTCATGTATTGTGCCAAGAAGCAAGCACAACGAATCTCTGTCTCGCGGAAGAGAGAGAAAGAGATAGTGAGATATATAGTAAGAGATATAGTAAGAGAGAGAGAGAGAGAGAGAGAGAGAGAGAGAGAGAGAGAGAAAGAGAGAGAGAGAGAGAGTGAGTGAGAAAGAAAGAGAGAGAGAAAGAGAGAGAGAGAGAGAGAAAGAGAGAGAGAGAAAGAGAGAGAGAGAGAAAGAGACAGAGACAGAGAGAGACAGAGAGAGAATGAGACAGAGTGAGAGAAAGAGAGACTCAGACTCAGACTCAGACTCAGAACTTTATTACAAAAGGATAAAGGTTTTAGGCAAAGCCTATTCTTCCAACCTGTCCTTTATACAACACATAAAGACAGACGCACATTAAGAGAGAGAGAGAGAGAGAGAGAGAGAGAGAGAGAGAGAGAGAAACAGAAACAGAGACAGAGAGAAAAAGAGAGGGAGAGACAGAGAGAGAGACAGACAGAGAAAGAGAGAGAGAGAGAGAGAATGTCAGAGAGAGAGAGTCAGAGAGAGAGAGAAAAGGAGAGATATATTGAAGGGCCGTATATATTGTCTTCAGGGAAGTCTCACCTGTGGCTTCACACAATAGACAAAACTATATACCCATTTCCTGATATCGACAGCGTTTTCCCTCATCTGCGTAAAGGCTTCTAAAACTTGCCCATTACGCACAATCGGCAGCCAATGTTTAATCTAATGTTCTAAAATGCTTTGGTCATACTTTGCTGGCCATATAACAAGTTATGGGGATTCACGTGAAGCATGAAAAGCAGGCCGGCAGCGTCATTAACCCGGTTGTTATTGTGGTTACCTGTACAGGTGTCTCCAGCATAGCCCGTGTTACACGCCAGGCAGCGTCCTAATCCCTGGTCACACGTGTTGAGCAGACAATTTGGGGATAAACAATTCGTATTACATGTTCTGCCATACCACCCGGGTAAGCATGCTGAAACAAAAACAAGTAACCACATAAAACATGACCAAAACAACACCCTGAATCTAAACATTTTTAAAGGATATCCGAACTGTGGATTACAAACAAACGAAGAGAAAATCAAACAAGCAAATGTGACTGAAAAATTATATGTTAGATAAGTTGATTGTTAACATCCTGTAATATGTATATACTAAGAAAGTACATACACATCCCTCTTTGAGATGATTCAAGTTGCAAGTGAGTAGTACAAATATGACTTAACATTTGTTTAAAGCTACTAACCAGCGTGTCGGCCGTTTTGCGAAAATCACTGTTGAAGTTGAACTTTCTTTTTCCCCTAACAGCCTAAGTAATACATGCTTCATAGCTTATGCAATGGTGAGAAATGGTATAACAGAGCATAGAACTAAGACCAGAACGATTTGTTTGTTGGCCGTTACAACCATTATGATTGGGTTTTTATGCACCAACTGACAATTTAGTCCTTGGCCTTTCCATCAATGTTCAATAAGCGGGGGTTCTGCAAATAATCAGTTTGACAATGTGGCCTTGTGTGGCTTTTGTTTATAGTGGTGATCGTAAAAAGGAACAAGTCGCGTAAGGCGAAAATACAATATTTAGTCAAGTAGCTGTCGAACTCACAGAATGAAACTGAACGCAATGCCATTTTTCAGCAAGACCGTATACTCGTAGCATCGTCAGTCCACCGCTCATGGCAAAGGCAGTGAAATTGACAAGAAGAGCGGGGTAGTAGTTGTGCTAAGGATAGGACGCTTTTCTGTACCTCTCTTTGTTTTAACTTTCTGAGCGTGTTTTTAATCCAAACATATCATATCTATATGTTTTTGGAATCAGGAACCGACAAGGAATAAGATGAAGGTGTTTTTAAATTGATTTGGACAATTTAATTTTGATAATAATTTTTATATATTTAATTTTCAGAGCTTGTTTTTAATCCGAATATAACATATTTATATGTTTTTGGAATCAGCAAATGATGGAGAATAAGATAAACGTAAATTTGGATCGTTTTATAAATTTTTAATTTTTTTTACAATTTTCAGATTTTTAATGACCAAAGTCATTAATTAATTTTTAAGCCACCAAGCTGAAATGCAATACCGAAGTCCGGGCTTTGTCGAAGATTACTTGACCAAAATTTCAACCAATTTGGTTGAAAAATGAGGGCGTGACAGTGCCGCCTCAACTTTCACGAAAAGCCGGATATGACGTCATCAAAGACATTTATCAAAAAAATGAAAAAAACGTTCGGGGATTTCATACCCAGGAACTCTCATGTCAAATTTCATAAAGATCGGTCCAGTAGTTTAGTCTGAATCGCTCTACACACACACACAGACACACACACACACGCACACACGCACACACGCACATACACCACGACCCTCGTTTCGATTCCCCCTCGATGTTAAAATATTTAGTCAAAACTTGACTAAATATAAAAACAAACATACGGGTGACAATATCTTGCGGCGAGACTTTTACAGATTGTACTTTAAATAACAAAATATGCATATGTGTCTTACCGAAGCACTTTCCTGCGGTCTTATCACATGTGCCTGTTGCACAGTTGGGTGCACACTTGTTTTCACATTTGCTTCCCCATCGGCCAGCCACACACTCTGAAAAAAATAAAAGCCCTTCTACAATATCATTATTTTCGAAGATTGTACTTCCACGTGCGTGTGTTACACTAATAACGCCCATACGCTTGGACAAATACCTGCACCAAACAATGTGCGCTCTTACTGTATGCATCATGAAGCTATGCGTCAGTTTAAAGGCATAATCCTTCTTGCGTAAACAATTTGGCTCACCATATCAGATCTAGACTTCCCTCAACTTAATAAAGTAAACAACATTGCGGGATTTGTTTTATGCAAAAGCCACAAACGGCTATTTATACAATCAAATCATCAAACTAGTATAACTAACCATAATAAGCAGTCGGGGTGATGAATGTTGGTATGGCTCTGAAAGGGGGAGCATAAACATATGACAAAAGCAACGAGCTGGCAGTTCTTACCGGAACAAGTTGCTGTGGCACACCCATACTCGTAGTTTAAGCACAGTCCGGATTCTGGGTGACACGTGTTGTTCACACACAAGCAAGTCTGGTTACACTCAGGGACGTACCATCCTGCCTTGCAAACTGCAACATTGTGATTTATCAGAACATATTAGAAACACTTGCTTCCCACGCTTCGTGAACAAATAGCACACACACACACACACACACACACACACACACACACACACACACACACACACACACACACACACACACACACACACACACACACACACACACATATATACACGCGCACATACACGCTTATTCTCGTTGTGCACAGCATGAGACCATGTATTTTGATTTTTTGCGTCTAAAACGGATGAATCATCTTATTTAGTATGTGGCAATTCCAGCGTCACTAACGTGGCATTCGCACAAAAAATCAGACATTATTTGCCACAAAAGCAATATTCATGATGCTTTTATTAACTCAAATTTGTGCAGATATTTCCCCAAACATGGCAATCTTCCTACCCAAGGTAGAAATTGTTGAGGTAAAAATTGCTAAGGGTACTTAACTTGCTTTTGAAAAAATCGTCACTGACGTGGCAAAAATGCTCACCTTCATTTCACTCACAATTCAATGAGTTTAGGCAACTAAATCATGTGAATTTTGGTAGATCATAGTCAAGACATATCATACTTACGGAAATATGAAAAAAATTGCAAATATCAAATGTATCCTTCCCACAAGCGGTTAATATGTGGCACGTGCGAATTCCATGTTCAATAGTAATATTTTGTTGGTGTAAAAATATAATTAGTTTCACACGGACGATTTTTAACTGATTATTGATCTTCTCAGCCATTGTTAAACCACTATACGGCTTTTTGTCTCTCCGTCCGTCTGTCCGTTGGTCCGCCCGTTGATCCACCGACACCATGATTGCCCATCTAAATAACGTTTGAACTAATGATTTGATTTGGAAATGTTGTACAAATACTGATACACTTAAAAGAAACATACACATCCAGGAAACATATTTAAACATTCCGGGTCAAGGTCACTCCTAAAGGTCACCGGTGAAGGTCACTCTTTTTTTTCTTATACACTTCAGACAACGCCTTGATTTAAACAAAATATTGCATTCACACGTGGCGGGCGAACAGGTACACATCATCAGAAAGATAGATGGCCCCTGATTCTAGCTCGAAAACGTCATTAAAACGGTTTTGTATTGAGCAGTCATTATTGTGACGTTCTTGGCTGTGTTTCTTCCCGGCAATTTAACAACCATTATACACTCACGTAAAACAAATGAGTTTGTCATCATTTTCACGAGTTTTCATTCACAAACACCTGGTAAATAAATCTCATGTTCCCCAGGCAATAAATCCCCGGTTACCATAGTTGCAGGAAGCAGGTTATACATGGATAAGTCAAAACATAAACGAGTACTCACCTGAGTCGAAGTTTGTGTAGAATTCCACGATGTAGTTTACAGGAACGGAAGGGATATATGTGAGATGCGCACACCGCCGGAAACACGCCATTTTTCACAGCACAGGTCATCTGATATAACCATATCAGATGATCTGAATTTTCTTTAAGCAACCAAAAATGTTTTAGTTGCATTTACATTTGATAAATTAGCTTATTTCCTTTGATGGAGAGGGTGACACTGAAGGGCAGGCACATATCCCTCCGTTCCTGTAAACTACATCGTGGAATTCTACACAAACTTCGACTCAGGTGAGTACTCGTTTATGTTTTGAATTCCAATTCTCGTAGTTTACCGAAACTACGTGATTTGTGAGATTTTAAAGTTGGTTGATTAAAGATTATAATTTAAACAAAGGAATAATCAAAGTCATACTGAAGTGAAATATCAAGCATTTATTCTTAAAAGACAACATGAGAATAGTGAACACCTGTCTTGGCTTTTGCACCAAACATAGTTATACATTGTTTGAAACAAACATGTATTACAAAAATAAGTGATGCATTTATTCTCCATTCATTATGGGAATTGCAATTCTTTCATAACCAAAGAATCAATAAAAACTACAAGCAAGTAAACAAACTTGTTTACAGTTAATAAAGACATACATGCATTTTGACAACACAGTTGAAACAAAGGGATCAATTGTCCATGAATCCATTTATTTTCACTTATATGGAGCCAGGGAGATAATTGTCTCTAGATCTCCATTTGTTAGCTCCCTTGTCTTGAATTTGTAACTTGCCCAATGCAAATTATTAGAATGTAATCAAACTTAGATTACTGAGCTGGAAGTTTTATATTCCCACTTTCGCATACTAGTTCAAGATAGTGTTTGATTTATCTTTACTTTCCAGTGGTTTGTTATAGAACTTCTTGAAAGTGGATACATTTGACCAGCCTGCCACTTTCAAAATATCTTGAACAGCAACACCCGACTTGAACATTGCTGAAGATGATGCGCCCCGAAAGCTGTGGGGTGCAAAATGTGTAATTCCTGCGCGTATGAGAACAGTTTTTAGCCACCTAGCGATAGTGTCTTTCGCTGCTGGTCCATGTGGCTGTTGGTAACACAAAAGTAACTGGTCAGTCTCATCACTCTCACATCTGAATTCTACAGTACTATTAATGTACTGTCGAAGACAAGTCACCACACACAAAGTTTTGTCTTCTGTATAAAACGGTAACTGCAAAGGTTTTGGATGAAAACCAGGTCTAGACTGCTTCAACTTTTCAGTTATGTAATCGTACATCCATCATCATGAAAAAAATATTCCTCAACCTGATCAAATGGATTGTCTGCACTCTGTGGGCAGTAATTAACAACAACAAGGAACACAATTTTAAAGTCAAATTCTTCAATGAAAGTTCAGAATTTTCACCCAGGTTTCTGAAAAACTGCAAAACTTTATCTACATCCCAAGTTTCATTGTATCTTGGTTGTGGTGTACGCAGTTCAAAGATTCCCTTTAGAAATCGAATTACTAAAGGGTGAAATCCTACTGTTTTATTGTCTGGTAGAATAACCACTGCATATAGTGTACTCCTTGCAGTGTTTATAGCACTGTATCCTAAGCCATCTTCATACAGCTTAGTCAAGAACTGCAACACCTCATCTATAGTCGGACGAAGGGGATCACACTTGTACTGCACACAAAACTTGCTCCATCTGCTGAGGTTGGAGGCATACTGCTGTCTGGTTGAAGGTCGCCACGATGCCCAGATAACTTGGAAAGTCTCACCTTGAACTCCTCTTGCTTCGAGGGATTTCCTGATAAGCGACAAGCCAGAAGTTGCAGAGTCCTGTGGAGCGGATGCACATCTTGCGTATGTGGTAGATGAATGGTAAGCTTTCCCTTTGGAAGAAGAACAGGCTCTTGTGTCAGCATTTTCAACATCTGGGGGTACCATACTGCCGCAGGCCACTTTGGAACGATCAAGATTCCTTCCGCTCTGTCGCGCTGCCATTTGTTGAGCACTTTCTGCAGCAAGCTGAAAGGCGGAAAGGCATATATTAACCATTTTGACCAATCTTTGGTAAAGGCATTAATGGCTAAGGCTTCTGGATCTGGTATCCAGGACACGAATGGTTTCATCTGAAAATTTAATCGTGATGCAAATAGATCGATGTCTGGCTTCAGCAGACGATCTTTTAATTTGCAGAAAATATCATGATTCAATTTCCACTCAGTACGATCATTGAATTGTCTTGACAAAACATGAGCTTCTGTATTCAGTATTCCTGGGATATGTGAAATTGATATCCAAATACCATTTTCCTTGCACCACATCCAAATTTGTTTTGCAACGTTATTGCAATCTGGAGAACGCGATCCTCCCATATTGGATACATAGGAGACTGCACATATGTTGTCTGTCAAGACTTTTACATGTTTTCCTGTGATCATTTCTTTGAAACTTTTCAAAGCGTACAAAATGGCAATCATTTCTAGAACATTGATGTGCAAATTCATTTCTGTTTTGGACCATCCAGTCATCCAGTCTTAAATTGACCACAAACAGCTCCCCAACCACCTGAACGTGCAGCATCCGTCTGGATTTCAACTTCAGGATTAGTTTTTTCATTGGGGAAAAAAGATGAATCTAAATTTTCAATCCACCAGTCTAGTTCTTCTGTTGTCTTATCTGTCAAGCTTGTCAGCGATTCAACATTTCCTGCAGAACATTTTAACGATGTGGATTTTAGTCTGTCTAAACTCCTATAAAACAGTGGGCCCCACTGAACAGCTGGAAAAGTTGCTACCAACTGGCCTATAACTTGTGCCAGTTCTCGTATGGTCACCCTCTTCTTTCTTTTGAGTTCTGAACATGCAAGCACAACTTGTTGCTTTCTTTCCAGGGGTAAAGTAACTGTCATATCTTCAGAGTTTAAAAGAAACCCCAAGTACCTCAGTTTCTTGCAGGGTTTGAGGACTGATTTCTCTGTGTGGATAATAAATCCCAGTGAATCGAGCAGTTTCATTGTCTTTGACACATTCTCTGCACACTCTCCAAAAGAATTACCTTGCAGGTAACTATCATCAATAAAGGAAGTGGATAAATATCACTGTGATCTGAGTGTGGCACAGACTGGTTTCATTAACTTTGTGAAATAACGAGGGCAGCCAGTTACTTAGTCCATTTGGGAAACAGGTATACTAATAAAGTTGGTTTCTCCAAATGAATTTGAGGTATTTTCTGCATTCTGCCTTGTTTGGCACAGAGTAGTAGGCATTTCTGAGATCCACTGAAGCCATGTAGCAACCTCTTATCATCATTTGAGTTGCTGACGTAAGATTGTCCATCTTAAAGTGCTCATATTGTACTGAATCATTAAACATTTTTAGATTCAAAATGAGAGGGTAGGAACCATCTGGTTTCATAACCATGAAAACAGGGGAGATCATTTCTTCTCTCTGATGCACTGATTTTTCAATAACTCCCAAGTATAACAGTTTATCAATTTCAAAATCCATTTCTGTCCATAGATTTCCTTTTACTTGATGTTTCAAGTGAGTAAGATTTTCAGAATTTAAATCAGAAAACTCATCTATTGGAATATCAATACCGCACACCATATCAAGAATATATGGGTCTGATGTTATTTCTTCCCATGTTTTAACAAACTTTTTCAGTCTACCTGCTTCAAAAGGGCGGTTAGGTATTATATCTGTACTTACAGATTTTGGCGGAGAAGGTATTGGAGCTACTGCTGGCCTAGTTGCCACTCTGTTCATCCGCTGCTGCGGTAGTTCGTTCTGCCCCGTGCACGGTAAGGTCCTCTCCCTCTCATTCTGCCTCTTGGTGTCCAAGTTCTTCCCGCACCTCTTGGCCTCCAATTCCAATCGTTTTTTGCAAAGGGGTTGTTTTGCAGAAAAAAAACTGTTGACCTTTTACTCCACTTGACTGACTGAGACCCAGGCCCATTCTAGCTGTCGTATCAATGTTTGCACATGCTGCTTTCAGGTCATTGCCAAACAATGTGATTGGAACTTCTGCTGAACCAAGTTTTTTGTACTTTTTGTTCAGTTGAGCATTTGAAATTTTCCCCCTTCTGTCGATTGACAGATCATGGTTTGTTTTCTGTACAAGTGCAATAGAATCTGCTACACCTTTCATGAGTCCCCGAATTTCGGGTGATTCACTTTTCAGTATGGTTTGCCATATGTTAGCGAGTGCATAGGTTGCTGTGCACAGCGCTTTCTGATACTGCTGTAGTTTCAGATCTGCACCTCTTGTTGCACGGTCAAGTATTGACCATATCTCCGGATTGACCTTTGGAACAACAACCTTCAAGTTTTTAGGTCTGGCATACTTGTTCATTTTTTCTTTCATTTTTTATTCTGAAATTTGACCTTTTGCCATGGTCTCATCAACCAGCTTCGCGATACCTTCCGGTATTTCTGGTGCAAGCTTTTCAGCATTGTCGAACTCTTGTTCTATTTCTGCCATTTATGTGTCAGAATTACTAGTGCCACAAGTTTGACCACAAGTTTCACCTTCCTTCACTCTGATCATCGATTCTATTTGATCATCATAATCTTCGAACGAATCAGATTCATCTCCAGACTCTTGTGACTCTGCTTTTCGCTTTTGTCTTTGTGTCATCTTCGAACCATGATCATCAGGCGATTCAACTTCGATCTGACCTTGTCCCTGACCTAGCAGTACTAGGGTACGGTCGTTTTGTTTTTTCATGTTACTCCAATCGCTGATTGGAAAGGTCACTGCCTCTAACTGAGTTTTTTTCTTTTCCTTTTTCTTCCCTTCTTTTTTGTTTGACACATGTTTGTCCCTTTCACTTGAACAAGGCAAGTCTAACAATTTATCCGCTTCATCCGCGTGGATTTGGACTTCAAGCACTGGTTCAGTGCTGTCCGACATTGTTCGAACCAATTCTAAGAATTTGTGACAAAAATAAAGAAAAAGACAAAACGAATGGTAAACCGAAGGAATAAATCAGTCAAGTTAGGAAAAAAGGACCCTAAAAGGAAGGATTAACCTGATAAAGTAAGACCGGTTTTAGAGAAGCTGCTATGGCGGCCGGAAGTCGTACGGGAATGGCGTGTTTCCGGCGGTGTGCGCATCTCACAAATCACGTAGTTTCGGTAAACTACGAGAAGTGGAATCAAAAGCAAACCCAATAGAAACGCTAGGGGATTATTCGGCTCTTTTCATTGGTGTTTCCCCAGACCTAAACAGACGACACGACACTGCTTTGCAAAGTTCCCAAAACAAACTGGCAAACTGGCAAAAGTAAACAAAAATCAAAACTACTTCATGAAAGGTCATACATTCATCAAAAACAAATGAAACCTAGCGATATGTGTTGTCTTCTTACAGAGTCATGGAGTGCGTGTATCTGTGTTTCGATACACAGACGTTCGGAGAAACACGAACGTCAAGTTCAAGTAAAACGACCCTTGACACACACATTTTGACCCGTGCACAAGACGTTGTATCGATAAACGAAGCACAAATAAAAAACAATAATAAAAGCAAAAAAAATAGCAACAATATATGCAAACATCTAACAAAGCCGAGCAAGCAGAATGACAGGTCTAATGAAAAACAAAGAGGTACTGAGTCAAAAACAAGATCGCGATTCTTTCCTTCGCTGCAGGACGCACATCTTCTGTGACCTTTGACCAAACGTAGCTTCCACATTCGATCACTCAGCTTAATATTTAAAACAGAAAGCCGAGGGGGTGGAATACCGAGATGAACCTACAGAACTGTATCCTTCGCGGATTATGACTTTATTCAGTTATTCTGCAGAAAAACAGAAATGCTGGAGAAAAACTGTTTGTTTCTGCAGCATTTCTGCATAATGTCATCTTTCGCAAGAGCAAAGTTTTGTTCTGCAGTAAAACAGTTTTACTGCAGTAAAATTGAAATCAAGAATGCTGCAGTAAAACGGTGATGTTGTTTTACTGGAGAAAAACTGTCTACACTTTTTCTTCAGCATTTTGGCATTATTCAGTTATTCTGCAGAAAAACAGAAATGCTGGAGAAAAGCTGTCTTTTCTGCAGCATTTCTGCATAATGTCATCTTTCGCCGAAGCAACGGGTTTTTCTAAAGCAAAACATTTTACTGCAGTAAAATTGAAATCAAGAATGCTGCAGTAAAACGGTGCTGTTATTTTACTGCAGAAAACCTGTTTACACTTTTTCTGCAGCATTTTGTACTGGCTCATTATAATGTTGGAGCACGCAAGCCCCCCTCTGTCGAGAGATGGACTCATCCAGAAATACCAATAGTTGTGCGTGACACGAATGTATTTTGTCTGTCTGACTTTCTTTTCCGCCGGAAGTTCAACGTTTCAAATTAAACATCGGCACCTGTCAACAACATTGTCACATTTTCCCAGACAAACGCAGTAGTCCACTTCGTGTTCGATTTGCTTCAGAAATTGTTCACGTTTGGCCGCCATTGTGAAGTTGAATATAATGCCCTTATGCTACACGCCTTCTGATTGGTACACTGCGGAACAAACTATTATACTATCCCAGGGGGCGACGAATACAAACGCTACTTTACAAGGTCGTTCGTTTTTTTCCAGAAAAACTGTCACAGACTATTCTGAAGAAAAAGTTAATCGCAATAATGCCGCAGAAAACCAAGTAAACATTGTGCTGCAGAAAAACTGTTTTACTGCAGTAAAAAACGTTGCTTCAGCGAAAGATGACATTATGCAGAAATGCTGCAGAAAAGACAGTTTTTCTCCAGCATTTCGGTTTTTCTCCAGAATAACTGAATAATGTCATAATCCGCCAAGAGCCAGTACAAAATGCTGCAGACAAAATGTAAACAGGTTTTCGGCAGTAAAACAACAGCACCGTTTTATTGCAGCATTCTTGATTTCAAATTTACTGCAGTAAAATGTTTTGCTGCAGAAAAAAAACGCTGCTTCGGCGAAATATGACATTATGCAAAAATGCTGCAGAAAAGAACGGTTTTTCTCCAGCATTTGTCTTTTCTGCAGAATAACTGAATAAAGTCATAATCCGCTAAGGATAGAACTGTGCATCCTGACATATTCATCCCAACATTTTATGAACTCTAAAACACAGAAAGTTGCTTTCACACACCAGCTTCGATTGCCAGTGGTTATCAATACGGGACTCGTGTGGTTATCTAAACGTAACTCGTGTTTCAAAGCATGGCTCCCTGTGTTGATTGTGCACTTATTTTCTCACTACCAAAATGATGACAAAAACGATGTTTGGTGGTTTGTTGACAGACCAGCTTTGTTGTCGGTCCTCGGGGGGAAGGCCGCGGTCAATAGATATGAAACAAAAGTCGATATGCTCCCCCTCGAACCGAGAAAAAAGCTGGTCTGTCAACAACCCATCACACATCTTATAATATACATTTGACAAGATCTTAAATATGCAACACACTATATATTCCACTTTATTTTTTGTTGGTTTTAGTCAAGAATACCACGTTAATTGTTAATCTGTACATAACTAAACTCCAACATTGTTGCTTGAGAATTAGCGCTACGAGGTATATACGATCCAAACAAAATGATCAAATGTGATTTTCGCGGAGACTGGCGTATCTGGCTCAAAAACAGTAGCCATTAGAACTACTCTCCCCCTACATTGATGCAAATGTGTCACAAGTGCTTGAGCGAAGTAGACGCCTTAAGATGGCCTAATTTGGGGTTGGATTTAAGCTCTGATTTGTCAGCTTTTTTGATGTCTTGGAAACAATCAAATGTTTGACACAAAGTCTTGTTTTCATAGAGGGAATAACGAGAAACCACAAGGAGTAAAATCAGGTCTGTAGAGTGTGTGAGGCAAATATGGGATTATTTAGACTTTTAGGAATGGAGTTACGGCCCGTATTGTGTGGAGACTGACATTGTCATGGACGAGAAGGGAAGTCTGAGTGTCGCAGTTTAGTGGTTGACTGCTGAACTCGTGAGTAAGTTTGGGTAATAAGGTTTCTGCATAGTATGTGACAGTGACAGTTATGTTAGCAGACAGAATATAGACAACAACAGGACCTTGGTGATCGCAAAATACAGCGAATAGCACTGTTTCTGCTTTGAAAACATTGCATACAAATTTGGTGCGTCACGTCATTGTGGTCCAATCGCGCTTTGTTTTGTGTTTTCTTGCAATAATATAGAAGGAAACCAAAGTCTCATTATCAGTGATTACATTTATCACAAGTTTGGGTCTACTTCGTTCAAAACGGTTGAGCGGATCGCGTGCAACAGGAACCGCTTGCTTCTTCCGTTTCCCTGTCAGCTTTAAGGCATCCATTTTGCGGCCAACTTTTGAAACTGAAGGTCATTGTGTGGAATTCTGCGGACTGTTCTACAATAAAGTTTAAGTCAGGCAGTGTAGACTCGTATGTACACGTTTAATCTTAGTTTTGTAAGTTTTGATACAGCAGCTACATTCGTCTTGTTTGAAGAGTTCCCGGAAGTCTTTTTGGCTATTCAGAGTTGTTCTTTTTTTGCCCAGTTTTGATTTCCGTTTTATTTTGTCAGATTGTAGAATATGAAGCAGCTTTGAATCATGTAACTTTCTTCACCTGTGTAGAAATGTCCTTTGTGTCATTACCTAGCTACACTCTTGCACAGAAGTGGAGTTGTTCATCAATCAATCAATCAATGAGGCTTATATCGCGCATATTCCGTGGGTACAGTTCTAGGCGCTCTGCAGTGATGCCGTGTGAGATGAAATTTTATACGGCCAGTAATTGCAGCCATTTCGGCGCATATTTACCTTTCACGGCCTATTATTCCAAGTCACACGGGTATAGGTAGACAATTATTAACTGTGCCTAAGCAATTTTGCAAGGAAAGACCCTTTTGTCAATCTGGGATCTTTAACGTGCACACCCAATGTAGTGTACACGGGGGGGAGTTCGGACACCGAAGAGAGTCTGCACACAAAGTTGACTCTGAAATAAATTTCCGCCGAACCTGGGATCGAACTCACGCTGACAGCGGCCAACTGAATACAAATCCAGCGCGCTACCAACTGAGCTATATCCCCGCCCCATCATGGTGCTTGACGAAAGACCCCGTTCTGAAGCATAACTCAAAAGTGACCTAGTTTGATTCCTCGTCATTTATGACGTAGCAAGCTAATGACTTCATCTCTGAAAGGTAAACCAGTTAAATGTTTGGCCATTCTAATGATATATCTCTTAAGATGATCAGTTACCTGAAACAGTTATAAAAGCGTTTTGATCATTTTTTTGTATCATACCTCCTACAAATCACTCGGTTTAATTGCACTAAAAATAAAAATAATAAAAGCCAAATGCTTTCCTTTTTGTGCTCAGCTTTCTCCAGTAACAACTGTGTTTACCTGAGTTAGAAAATAAAAGAATCTCACAAAGAAATATGTTGAAATCTACCAGTAACAAGTACACATGGAACCAAAGTGCCACAGACGTTACAAAACAGTACCACGTCAGTGACGCACTTTGTGCACAACAAAATGGGGACAAGCAAACACAAATCACATGGTTGGACTCCTCCATTGAAAAACTAAGAAAACTCAACAAAAGAAATACATCAACCGATCGGTTCATCGCCGCAAAAAGTTGTGATACCCAAAACGTCACAGACGTGGCACCATTTTGGGGTTGAACATGTTTCGAATATATCTCAAAAAGTATTATCATTAAATATTTGAAAAACAGATCAAACAATAGTTTAAGGCTTCTCTAGCAACTCTGACTAAGTTCCGAAACCAAAACAATGAAAACTAGCACACGCGATGACATTCTTTTAAGTTGTCATACATTGACTTTACACGGCGCGTTCCCAAATGGCATCAAAAACAAAATAGCGGCATGCAAAGGGAGTGAATAGAGACAAACGATGAATAGTATGAGTAACTATAAACATCTATAATGGCATATGCACGGTGAAAAAGCCGTCAATTCCATTTTGAATTTCAGGCTTAGGTGAGCATTTTATTTTTGAATTGCCCTATAAACACATCCGAGATAGTGAGCACCACAGTGTCTACTTGAAGAGTGTTCTTTCTTTATTTGGTGTTTAACGTCGTTTTCAACCGTTCAAGGTTATATCGCGACGGACTTAAAGGAGTGTACTTTCAAGCAGAGGAACATACATCAACAACAATAACAGCAGCAAAGGAATGAACAATATCAACAACCACAACCACAACAACCACTACCACCTCCACCATCGCCACCACCACCACAACAACAACAACAACAACAACAACAACAACAACAACAACAACAACAACAACACAAAACACTTCTAAACACACAACAACAACAACAACAACAACAACAACAACAACACCAGTAAGAGAAGACAGTCTCCTGAATGCGTCTTTTTTTCTTTCTTCAAGAATGGACACATGCATCATCGAGTGCAAATTAATATCAGAACTTTAAAGAACCGTGACGTTTTGAGATGAAGAAATAAACATACACTTTGTAAAGTAAATGAGTACGTCACACACACACACACACACACACACACACACACACACACACACACACACACACACACACACACACACACACATACATACACACACACGCCCGCGCGCACACACACACGGCACACATACACACACACAGATACACACACAGACACACACACACATACACACATATTATACACACACACACACACACACACACACACACACACACACAAATCACATATTACAACTAATAAAAAGGTGTGTCACGTTATGCACAACTATTATGCATTCGATACTTGTGTTACTCACTGAATCCTTGTCCCCACACTACAGATGCCACACAGCACCACCCAAGGACTAACACACACATGTAACTCCCCTCCATGGTGATCTACGTCACACACGTTCAGTGTCTGCTGTCTCTGTGTCTGTACACCAAGACGGTCTCCAAAGCACAGCACATATCTGCGTCTCAAAGTGTAGAGTAGTGACTCGAGTACAACGAGGAAAGTAATTATAACCAGGGCCATGCCTTTCATAAAATTCTGCGAAGAGATGCCACATGACACCCGTCAGTGTATGAAAATATGAGAACAATAGGGAAGGAAAAACAGGCGAGGGAGTTTTCCTTCTTCGATACACTGACATAGGACGATTCGCGGCACGCCCTGTTGACTGAAATGTGACGGGAGATACGCAGGTAGCATAACCACACCACACAACACATTCACCCACCTGCCCACCCTTTCACAAAGTCTCACTCTGTAATACTTGTACTCTGTTTGATACATCTATAGGCGATGTGTGTGTGAGTGGAGACAATTAAGATAGCTCTCCTAATCTAAATAATTTGGTGTAATGAATAATACTAACTTTCGGGGAAGCAAAGAAGTGGAACAATGTATCTGTTTTGGGCAGATAATTCATTAGACACACGTCCACACGGCGTGACATTGGATGTGCCAATGAGTATATATAATGTAAGCATGCCTTTGGTACAAGCTATCAACATAACCCATCAGTTGTGTGGTCGTTTAATACCAAAAAAACCCAATGTGTATCTATTCATGACAGCAATGTTGTTCAATGTTCAAAGAAACAATAGGAAGCACCCTTGACGCGCTAAGGGGCTTTCTTCAATCTTTATTTACATCGAGTTCCTTTTGTACTCAAAATGTCGTAAAGTAAAATTGGAATATGCACAAGTTTTCTCACTTTGTCTCGTTACCTTAATTTCCATGGAGTAATACACGGTTGCACAAAAGGGAATTCAATTGCAACGCATCATGAATGCAAAGTCACAAAACACACATCTGTGCGTGCTTTTAATGAAATTCAGAGTCTCGTTGATGTTAGGGCGGTTGTAAATGTCGATCATAAGGATGTTCTATGTGGGTTTTTTAGGAAGTCAGAAACTACAAAAGAGAGGAAAAAGCTCTGTGGCGATTTTGAACCCTACCTAGGTCTAAAGTCAACCAACACAAAATTAAACAAATCATTCTGAATCATTCACACGTTGAAGGCAAAATAAACCAGGTTTTATTTGGTACGCTCTGTTTTATGATTAGTTCATTAACATAGACTTGGCAGCAAGAAAAATACGCTGTGCAGTATATTATGCTGGAGGACATAATTATGCATGTACGTAAACTCCTTTCGATCTGCGCAAAACCTTCTTCTGTTGCGAAAGTGTAAGAAAACTAACAGTCAGACAATTGTAACTATATCAGTTCATTCAAATCGTTAATTCCTCGAAAGCGAGTGCGTTTCACTGACTGTTATTACAAAATTGAACGTAAGCATAATTTAATAAAATGACAGTAAGACATCTTAGGCCTGTTGCAGTCTACGCCAAATAAGTTAGGTTAGACAGAATTGAGCTTCCGCGTTGCCTCTAACACAGACACATATCCTTGGCATTCGATGTCATTAATCCAACAAATAAGCCCACAAATTTGTGGGGCACATTTCCAGTTTGTGGACCACAAAATGAAGGCCAAATCAAAATGTGGGGCACACAATGTGCGCCATAAAAATAAAGGCAAATAAAAGTAGTCCTTAAATAAAATATGAAGCAAGTTTTTGTGGACCATACAATTCGATTGATCACTTTCCCATGAAGTCGGTTTTAAGACACAATAAAACGCTCTTCCTCAGTGGAGTACATGAATAGTAGTGTTGACGAAAAAAACATGGCGGCCGTCGTTCGTGACTGACATTGGATACAATCTAATATTTGGCAGTTCAACACGTCCACCAGAGAAATATATCGACAAAGAAGTTGAAACACTGACTGCCCTTCGGAAAGAATTCAATCGGGATGTGAATGGTACAGCTGATTTTGGACACGATCTGCCTTGAATGGGGAGGTTGGCGATGAAGCGCACTGTCTACACTACAGGACATTTTTCTCTCGCTGATTTTCAATCATCGGTTTGGATCAACCAGCGGGTAAGTTATTGTTTTTAAAATCCAAGACATGACCATTGCAAACGTGGCCTTTGTGGTACTGAGCAAGATTTATCTGTTGCGTATGTGTGTGTTACTGAGTAACTGGGTGTGACTGTGAGTCACTGAGTATGTTTTTGTTATGTTCTTTTTTTGTACTCAAGTTTATAAAATGCTTGATATCTTTAATCTGCATGCACAGAATCAAATGCTGCTGTATCAGTGTATGAACTATGGTTGTAAAAGAATAAACAAAACAGTTACCGAATTAGTGAGTGATTTGGCTCTGATAGTGAAGTTGAAATTGTACTTATTTCATTTTCAAGACATGTTATGTTAATATTGTTCTGGTTTTTTTCAGGCCTCCCGAGAAACCAGAGATAATGTGCATCATTCATACAGCTCCTGTCTTCCAGTTCCAACAGTTTACCTTTAAACATGGATACATGTGCTGGAGAGGTATCAGGATGACTTGGCGTGGTGCTTTACATTACAGACTACCCCTGAAGAGTAAGTTACACATTTCTTTACCACTTACAGCTTTTTTTTAAATTTTAATTTTTTTTTTTACATGGAATAAGAGTTACAATGTAAATTGTAATACCGTCTGTGTACTTGGATACCTACTTCTACATTCAACACCCTGACTGCCCCTGGGCAGAGTTAGAATTTTCTGAATGAATTCACATCACATTTCTCAACAAAACTGTAAGGTGT
Source organism: Littorina saxatilis (assembly GCF_037325665.1). Classification (NCBI taxonomy): domain Eukaryota; kingdom Metazoa; phylum Mollusca; class Gastropoda; order Littorinimorpha; family Littorinidae; genus Littorina; species Littorina saxatilis. Next base: position 2,038,304 of record NC_090257.1, on the reverse strand, counting down.
CAACGCTAAATATGTGTGCGGGATGAGGGCTCACGCTGAATTTAAAAAATAGTAACTTTCCATCACATTCCAGAAAAGCTGCTCACATCAGCAGCATAACAAGATATCATGTTGTTAGAAAGGTTCTTGTGAGGAAATCTTTTTAATTTTAATGATGAAAGTATAAATATATCCATGAAATAAATGGTTTTCTCAGGAAGGAATGATGGCACCTGTAATACAGAACAATGTTTACAGTTTAGTTCATAGTTGTCACTGTCAGTATCACCCACACTATTCTCCATCCCACTGATCTTGTGAAGAACAAGTATTACCTCCTACCCACCTTCCCGCACCCCCACCCCCAACACACACCCTCTTCTCGATACCCAAAACATATCCCCATCAGCGCACAGCAAAGTCTGGATGTGCTCAGTAATACATTTTCTTTATTTTCCAGGAAGTGAGGTGCCGAGATATGACGTGCAGGCAGCTTGCAGAGTGGTGCCTGGCTTTGCTGCGGATGATGATCAGATTCAGTCCATTCTGTGCTGACAGAGCTACCAGAACTGCTTTAATATAGTCCATCTGAAGATGCTTACACTTACAGAGGTTTTCTGTTGCCTTAGTGGTGAAATGAACATGTAACACATTAACAATAACATTCTACACAAATGTGCGGTGTGGATCAAGGGTACATTTTGACTTATGTAAGTTGTCAATTCAGCTAAATACAGCTAGTGTTTGGTATGCAGATATTTTCTTACAGCAAACGGCGGTTTGTTTGTTTTTACTACATAAAGTGGTATTATCTTTTATGTTGTTTGAGTGCTTTAAGTTAAGCTGTTCACAGGCAGTATTTTACACACAGGCTTAGCTTTGGGAGATGTGTGTGTATGTTTCAGTCAATGCGTGTTCATGTATAGACTTTGTTTGCAATATTAGAATTTAGATCTTTTAACTGCATTATGCACATGAAATGTGTTAACCCATGACTTTTTCTTCCTTTGAATCCTTGTCAGTACTTTATCTTGTTTAAAATTTTCATTGATTCTGTTTTTGGGTCGTTCTGGTGCATCCTGGATGGTTCAATTCATTCTTATGTTGTGCTGAAATGTTGCTTTTGTAATACAGTCTGCCAAGATTGTGTCTTTCACTTGGATGTGGTGAACTTATTTTTTAAAGGCCTGCTCTGCCTCATTAAAACACTTCGCCTCACTGTGTCAGACCTTATCAGGCTTTTTTGCATGGGATAAGAAAATCCTTCCACTTGGTCACATAGCAAAAGTCAGCACCCTGACTTCTTACACCCTGATTTCTCTATGAGATAATAAAGTATTCTTATTCTTATTCTTATTCTTCTTAGTGTGGTGATGTCTTTTCTTATTAATTTATTTCCCCCAAAAGGCATAAGAGTTTTAAACAAAATTATTTCTTACAGCTACAGTGGAACCCCCCTTTTAAGACCTCCAGAAATCTGAGAAAATCAGGTCTTAAAAAGGAGGGGGTCTTAGAATGGAGGTAAATTTACAGAGGTTATGAACAGAAAGTCAGAAAACAAGGTCTTAAAATGGAGGGGGTCTTAAAAGGGGGGTTCCACTGTATGACTATTGGGGATTATGTGTTTGTAAAGATAGAGCTGAGAATCCTACACAGAATTCTGTGCATAGAAGGCGGCCTGAATCTTGACCCACACTGCTGGCATGACCTTCATAGCTGCATTCAAGGCTTTACTTTTACGCTGGTAACTTTACGGTTGCTCTCTCTGGATTGAGCATTTTAATTTCAACCAAGGGGAAAATTAAATGCCTCTGCAGAGATTCAAACCTAGCACCTAGATTTTCAGGCCGATGTCCTTACCACTAGGTTTTTTTAATTGTAAGATGGATATATGTCTAGCGGATGCAGCTACATGTACAAATGTGCCAAATTAGAACTTGCATTCTCAGCCTATATATATCTTTGGCCATTCATGTGAGTACCAAATATTGTGAATGCATGTGAGACTGCCTTTTTTAAAAAACTTTTGTGACATGTGTGAACTCACTTTGTTTACATCTTTGTGTTAATAAATGCAGTTTATCAGTTACCTCTGTTGGTTTCTTCTGCAAGTATGTCAAATGGCCCACACACACCCTCATGCGCACACACACACAGACACACACAAAATCAGATCTCAAGTGTAAGTATTCTTTTTGCAGTTTTATTTTAATGCCCATAATCAGTCAAACGAATATAGGGCCTATCATCACACTTGCACCTAAGCTTAAAAGTAGCAGTCCTGCATACATATGTAATGTGTAAATGTTTCAGGTCACCACCTGTCCTGGCTTGAACATGCAATAAGAACACCTCTACACAAACACATGTACAGTCAACCGGCTAGCTGCTTCCCTGTAAGGCATATTTTTCTATGAATTAATCGATTTTCCGCAGACAGCAGCCATGTAGTGGATCTTTAGTATATGTCCAAGCAGACGGTTGATCTTAGTACAACACACCAAGGAAATATTTATAAAAAACAGATCCAACATCTAACCTTCCAAAGTTCATAATCAATAAAGAATGGTATGTTACTGGAACCCTTTATTTAATAATAATAATAATAATAATACGAATATTTATAACGCGCACATATCTCACCAACAGGCGACTCAAGGCGCACATACACTCATTCACACACACGGAGACTTAAAGTCACTAGCACACACACACCATCAACCATTAAAATATGTACAGTTATTCAGGGTGGGATGGGGTGGGCAGTGTAGAATGCATGGATTATTTGGAAAAAAGGAATGTCTTGAGTGCAGATTTGAATGATTCGAGGGACTGTTGTTGACGGAGGGGGAGAGGTAGTGTGTTCCATTGGCTAGGTGCTTGGAAAGAAAATGAGCGTTGACCTGCTGTTTTGAGTTTGGTGTGGGGGATGTTGAGCTTGAGGGAGTCAGCAGATGATCTGAGTGCTCGTGAAGGGACATAGAGAGAGAGAGAGTCGGAGAGATAGGCAGGGGCGAGACCATGGAGGCATTTGTAGGTGAGAGTGTTGATTTTGTAGGTGATACGGGCAGGAACGGGCAACCAGTGGAGCTGATTTAGGAGGGGGGTGATGTGATCTCTCTTTTTCTTTCGTAAGACAAGACGGGCAGAGCTATTTTGAATGCGTTGGAGACGAGAGATAGAAGAAGAGGGAAGACCCGCCAAGAGAGAGTTACAATAGTCAAGACGTGAGAGAATGGTGGAAGTGACCAGTTTGGCGGTAGCATCTGTGGTGAGGTACTTGCGGATAGTGGCGATGCGGCGGAGTTGGAAGTAGCAGGTGCGAGAGACAGAAGAGATGTGTTGTTTCATGGAAAGGGTGTTGTCTAGAGTGACTCCGAGGTTTTTGACAGCAGAAGACAGAGGGACAGAAGAGTCAGAGAGTTGAAGAGAGTCGGAGGTGGCTTTGGAGAGTTTGGATGTAGTGCCTATTAGGATAGCTTCAGTTTTGTTGCTATTGAGCTGAAGTTTGTTTTCTGTCATCCAATTCTGCACGTCAGTGATAGTGTCAGAGATAGAGGAAAGAAGAGATTCAGACTTAAGGCAATGTGCGGCAGTAAAATTACCAAACTGAAACTTGAAGAATACAGTCAAGGAATAACTTAGTTTTCTGGGTAGTTATTGAAGTGACTTATTACAATGAATGAAAACATTGTGGATGGATATTGACTGCAGTTGCGATGAAAACTGGCATTTACAGCGCCATGTGGGATTTCTAGAAAACGGCTTTACAGCAACATCATACATCAGAAATTCATAATATTTGCCACAAGGATACACATGTATTATATCTACAGTCATATAGAACGTGTTGTTTTTGTGAACAACTACAGTTGAATTTAAATTAATTAGTGTAATGAATATGCAATGAGAAATTCGTTCATTCTTTTGACAAAAGATATTAAAATTCAACTGTATTCTGTTGTAAAAATATCGTTCTATATGATTGTAGATATGATACATGTGCATCTTTGTGCCAAATATTAGGAATTTCTGATGTATGATGTCGCTGTTAAACTGTTTCCTAGCAATCCAATGTAACGACTGTTTCCATAGCAACGGCACTCTATGTCGATCAGTATTCACAATCCTCCGAAAGCGGCGTATGGCTGCCTAAATAGCGGGGCAAAAACGTTCATACACGTAAAAATCCACTCGTGCAAAAACATGAGTGTACATGGGAGTTTCAGCCCACGAACACAGAAGAAGAAGAAGAAGTATTCACAATTGTTCTATTTATTTTTATGTCACTTCCCAGAAAACCAGGTTATTCCATGTATTCTCCAAATTCAATTTTACTGCCGCACATTTCCTTAACAAAATGTAAGATTTACTGTACTTTGACCCAGCAGTTTTTGTAAGTGGACAGGCCTTAGTTTTATTTCGGTGGCATAATTCAATGCGCTTCGTCAAAATGTCTCGAACTGAAAACAAAAGCAGACACAAGTCTCACTTATCGTCAGTTGGAGTTGTCTCCCGTACTCCTAACTTTAATGTGCTGCAGACAGGTGTACCAGGGGCGGACGAGGGGGGGGGCACAGGGGGCACGTGCCCCCCCCCCCCCCCCCTGAAGAAAAAAAGAAAAAAAAGAAGAAGAAAAAAAAAAGATTTTTCTATGCTGATTCTATGACCATTTCTAAGTTCAAATGGCACCAGATGGCACCATTTTGCTTCATTGGGCCAAACATTTTCCCGGGGGGGCATGCCCCCGGACCCCCCTAGCAAATTCGGGCGCTTCGCGCCCATCACATTCACTTTCGATTCAAAGTGCCCCCCCCCCCCCCTTACAAAGTAACTGATCCGCCCCTGTGTACCCAAACAGCCCATATCACAAACGGTTTGGAATTCCCGAAAACACAAGATCCGCACTGCACAACTTCAGTGCACATGTACGCGAGAGTGCTCGGTCGCTTTTTGAAAATGTGTATCTTGAGAGAAAAATATAGAATAGTGCGCTCCCATGGGGTCGCCTTCACGCGGCGGGAGTGTTTCCACAGAGCTACCCCACCCCTTTACTTCTCTTCTTTTGTCTTATTTCTGCCTTACCAGTCCTTTCACCTATATTTCCTTCCAAGAAAACTCTCCCTACTATTCCCTGCAGTTTTCCAATTCTTTTCTTGTTGTCTTATTTCTACCTGACTGGATCCATCACCTTTATTTCACTTACCAAAAGTCTTCTTTTCCACATCCTTATTTCTCTGCACCCCGCATGTCGTAAGAGGCGACTAACGGATTCTGTTTCTCCTTTTACCCTTGTTGAGTGGTTCTTGTATAGAATATAGTCAATGTTTGTAAAGATTTTAGTCAAGCAGTATGTAAGAAATGTTTAGTCCTTTGTACTGGAAACTTGCATTCTCCCAGTGGGGTCATATATTGTACTGCGTTGCGGGCCCCTGGAGCAATTTTTTGATTGGTGCTTTTGTGAACAAGAAACACTTAACAGGTGGCTCTATCCCATCTCTCCCCTATCCCATCTCCCCCCCTTTCCCTCGTCGCGATATAACCTTCGTGGTTGAAAACGACGTTAAACACCAAATAAAGAAAGAAAAAGAAAGAATAGAATAGTGCGCTGTCCGAAGGAATGGAGTTCTTATCGGACAATGACAGCGCTCAGTTCAAAACTTTCTTTCTTTATTTGGTGTTTAACATCGTTTTCAACCACGAAGGTTATATCGCGACGGGTCAGTTCAAAACGATAGGACATCTGACCGCCATGCGGCTATGTGAATCGGACATTTGAGCCTTTCAATCCGTCTATGTCGGACGCCTGCCGACATCCCCGAGGCTTTTACATGAAATAAGACCATACGGGCACAAATAGTTGCATACCAAAAATGAACTGCCTCAAGGCTCTCTATGCAGAGTGGTATCCTTTTAAAGAATAAATTCAGGTACAGCTTCTTCTAAAGAATTTTTTTTTTCACCGAAACCACCAAAACATCTACCTCACTACAGAAAGCAGTCAAAGTGTTGATTTTTGGTCTGTGACCAAGTGGAGGGATGGTCTTATCCCATGTTAAAGGTGAGGACAACTTATTAAATGAGGCGTAGTGGGCCTTTAAAACATTGACACAAATTTACAATATCAACAAGTTGTAATGCTCAGTACAACCAATACTGAGTGGACATTTACTGCCGCTGTTGCTGTAGTTTCCCCATCGATCACAGCTGGACTTGAATCCCACACACCTCCATATGAGTTATTCTGACCAGACCTTGAGAATGTGAGGGAGGGGAAGGAAAAAACACACTGTACATCATAACACTGACAGTTGTACATAATAAAACCTCTTCGCCTTACTCTTACCTGATTTGCGGCAGTGGCATCAAATATTTTACTTCTGTCAGTGACAGCCTCAAGATCATGCAGCAATCGGTTGGCTTTTTCAGCTGAGAGGAGACCTTGAAGTTGAACATACTAGCTCTAGCTCTCTTCTGATTGATGCCAACCTGCAATAAAATAATTGGGAACCGATCAGAAGGTTACCTATTTGAGTATTTCAAGTTAGACTCAATCTTTAAAAACAAAAAGAATTTATAAAATATTATGATCATGCACCTTGAAAAGAGGTTGCAAAAACGTGGTAGTGGTAATCTTCTTCTTCAAATTAATGAGAAAATCCCTGTACAGGGCAACTATCTACGTGTTGGTTCAGTGAACGATACCTTGCGCCTGTGGACTGACACAGTGACACTGACAGTGACTCGAGTGAGTCGAAATGACACATGTTGCAACACATACTACCATAAACCCACTCTCAGTTATGAAACGAAACATGGAAACTTACCTCTGGTTAATATGCAAAGGTTCGCCCGTCCCAATTCTCTCGCATTAGCAAACATCATTGCCATTGGAGATTCTTTCCAAACAGATCGCCTTCGATCCGCCATTAACTAAAAACCGAAACGCAGTAGGTCTGAAAACCACGCTCAACGTCCAAAATAAGGAGGGAAAAAAGAGCTCAAACATTTTTTGGGGGCAAAAACACTGTTTAAGCCCCACAAATATTTGTCCTTATTTTTTATGAAGCTTAATTTGTGCCCCTTATTTTATGCTCCACATATACAGTTTGTGGCCCACAAAACCAAAATGTGTCCCATAAAAACAAGCCCAAAAAATTGTGAGGCACATTTGCAGTTTGTGGGCCACAAATGTGTGCCCTTATTTTGTTGGATTAATGACAACGAATGCCAAGGTTAGACACAGGCTAGGGAGGGAATGATATTAACCATGACGGCGGGTTGAGAGCCGGGGGGGCGGGGGGTGATGCTCATCTCAAGTGCACTATGCAGTAAGAAAGCGATCTGACAAACACTTTTATCTCCACAGTACACAAACAATTTAGAGTGTGCATTGGGCAATGGTGCCAAGCGTCGATCAAATACATACACAGTGAGATGTATAGTTATGATGACTGGGGTAAGAGTCCATATAACGCACGTTTTGTTGTTGTTCTTTGTGTGTATACTTTGTTTGTTCTTTACTTCCTTTTGTTTGCTTTGTTATGTGCTTGCTTGCTTGCTTGCGTAACTGGGTGGTTGTCGTAAGGTGACCTGGGTTGATCTGTCGGTTGGTTGGTTTGTTAGTTGGTGACGCGGGATAGTTGGTCAGTTGGTTTGTTGGTTGTATGCTTGCTTGTTGTCGGCCTTATGATGTTAGAAATGAATCTAGTTTGACAACTACAGTACTTTTCTCCTCAGCCCTAACTCAAGTGACCGACCAACCTGTTGAATTATTATATCCACAAGGAACATCCTGTTTCTTTTCTGTCGACATAGTGTTCCAAAATCGCAGCATGAATTCCTAAAGGTCCATTGTACAAAATAGAAATACAATCACTGAAGCTTGATGACTTCCAAAGAGTCATTTCAAACCAGTGACGTCAAACATTCGCATGCAGCTACATCCTTCACTCTTCTCTGATAAAGATTGCCCGACATGTCACATGATATGGTATTGCCTTTTCATTTTAACTAGAGCGTGTAAGCTGTTGCTTTATTTGAAAGCAAAAACACAAACACACAACAATGGATTATGCCTTTGGCAAACTGTGTCATTGTCAGGTCTAAGAATGACATTTCCCTC
>NC_090257.1:2015038-2030000 GCF_037325665.1 Littorina saxatilis | reverse complement strand
ACACAACGGTACCAACATCAAGAACATTGGTCAAGGAACACAACGGTACCAACATCAAGAACATTGGTCAAGGAACACAACGGTACCAACATCAAGAACATTGGTCAAGGAACACAACGGTACCAACATCAAGAGTACTGGTCAAGAAACACAACGGTACCAACATCAAGAGTACTGGTCAAGGAACACAACGGTACCAACATCAAGAACATTGGTCAAGGAACACAACGGTACCAACATCAAGAACATTGGTCAAGGAACACAACGGTACCAACATCAAGAACATTGGTCAAGGAACACAACGGTACCAACATCAAGAACATTGGTCAAGGAACACAACGGTACCAACATCAAGAACACTGGTCAAGGAACACAACGGTACCAACATCAAGAACACTGGTCAAGGAACACAACGGTACCAACATCAAGAGTACTGGTCAAGGAACACAACGGTACCAACATCAAGAGTACTGGTCAAGAAACACAACGGTACCAACATCAAGAGTACTGGTCAAGAAACACAACGGTACCAACATCAAGAGTACTGGTCAAGGAACACAACGGTACCAACATCAAGAGTACTGGTCAAGGAACACAACGGTACCAACATCAAGAGTACTGGTCAAGGAACACAACGGTACCAACATCAAGAGTACTGGTCAAGGAACACAACGGTACCAACATCAAGAGTACTGGTCAAGGAACACAACGACACCAACATCAAGAGTATACTGGTCAAGGAACACAACGATACCAACATCAAGAGTATACTGGTCAAGGAACACAACGATACCAACATCAAGAGTATACTGGTCAAGAAACACAACGGTACCAACATCAAGAACATTGGTCAAGGAACACAACGGTACCAACATCAAGAACATTGGTCAAGGAACACAACGGTACCAACATCAAGAACATTGGTCAAGGAACACAACGGTACCAACATCAAGAACATTGGTCAAGGAACACAACGGTACCAACATCAAGAGTACTGGTCAAGGAACACAACGGTACCAACATCAAGAGTACTGGTCAAGAAACACAACGGTACCAACATCAAGAGTACTGGTCAAGGAACACAACGGTACCAACATCAAGAACATTGGTCAAGGAACACAACGGTACCAACATCAAGAACATTGGTCAAGGAACACAACGGTACCAACATCAAGAACATTGGTCAAGGAACACAACGGTACCAACATCAAGAACATTGGTCAAGGAACACAACGGTACCAACATCAAGAACATTGGTCAAGGAACACAACGGTACCAAAATCAAAAGTACTGGTCAAGGAACACAACGGTACCAACATCAAGAGTACTGGTCAAGGAACACAACGGTACCAACATCAAGAGTACTGGTCAAGAAACAAAGACGCACGAAGCAATTGAAAACTTTGACTTTCGTACGTATCAGTTGACTTAACTTCCACCTTAAGCAAATGGGTTACCAAACCATTGGTGTTTGTTTCGTACGAACATATTTGGCAGTTTTTGTGACATCAGATTAGTAAACTTTGATTGTGAGCATGATATGTTAGCGTCCCATTTTTGGGACAGTGGGAACAAGTGAGTAGGGTTTGTTCTTAAAGTGTAACTAAACAAGCAAAAAGGAAAAACATCGTTCAGCAACCTTTACACTTTGATATGAAGAAGGGCCTCATATATTGTCGAACTGCGAAAAAAAAAAAAAAATTCTCTCACTCGGACACTGTTTGACGGACATGTGAAGTGCGCGCCAGGAACGACAATCTTCTTAGTTTACCTGATTAATGCCCTTAATTTTTGGTTCTGGTACTTTCAGTTCCGGCTGTTGTCATCAATCTACCAAAATAAAAGATCAAACGGAGTTTTCGATTTTTATTTCATGGTTCAGAAAAATATTGCTTATTTTCTGAAGTCAACCGTTTTAGCGAATCTTTCTTTGATTCTTAAAAGTCATTTCAGATTTTTGAAAAATAGTTAACGGTTAGTAATTACCAATACATCGTAAACAAACATATCGATTGGTTTTGGTAAGAAGACACAAGTGCGATGAATGTGGTACCAGTATTTTTGTGGTAAGTAAGGATGCATTTCTTTGCTGTAAGCACATTTACAATGCACATTTAATCTGTTTAGCAACATAAACGAAAGCATGGTACAGTGCCGCTTGTTTGTGGTCTATCTTTTCGCGGCAGATGCGTAACAATTAGGGTCTCAGTTGGAAAAAGCTGCTCGGAACCAGAGCAGATTTGGCTTGGGTTCTTTGAGTGTGAATGATCGACGAGTGGCTTGACATTTTTAACGAATCATTACTGTAGCCTACTTGAGAAGGGGTGGGGTGGACAAGAGAAGGGGTGGGGTGGACAAGAGAAGGGGTGGGGTGGACAAGAGAAGGGGTGGGGTGGACAAGAGAAGGGTGGGGTGGACAAGAGAAGGGGTGGGGTGGGCAAGAGAAGGGGTGGGGTGGACAAGAGAAGGGGTGGGGTGGACAAGAGAAGGGGTGTGGTGGACAAGAGAAGGGGTGGGGTGGACAAGAGAAGGGGTGGGGTGGACAAGAGAAGGGGTGGGGTGGACAAGAGAAGGGGTGGGGTGGACAAGAGAAGGGGTGGGGTGGGCAAGAGAAGGGGTGGGGTGGACAAGAGAAGGGGTGGGGTGGACAAGAGAAGGGGTGGGGTGGACAAGAGAAGGGGTGGGGTGGGCAAGAGAAGGGGAGGGGTGGACAAGAGAAGGGGTGGGGTGGACAAGAGAAGGGGTGGGGTGGACAAGAGAAGGGGTGGGGTGGACAAGAGAAGGGGAGGGGTGGACAAGAGAAGGGGTGGGGTGGACAAGAGAAGGGGTGGGGTGGACAAGAGAAGGGGTGGGGTGGACAAGAGAAGGGGTGGGGTGGACAAGAGAAGGGGTGGGGTGGACAAGAGAAGGGGTGGGGTGGACAAGAGAAGGGGTGGGGTGGACAAGAGAAGGGGTGGGGTGGACAAGAGAAGGGGAGGGTGGACAAGAGAAGGGGTGGGGTGGACAAGAGAAGGGGTGGGGTGGACAAGAGAAGGGGTGGGGTGGACAAGAGAAGGGGTGTGGTGAACAAGAGAAGGGGTGGGGTGGACAAGAGAAGGGGTGGGGTGGACAAGAGAAGGGGTGGGGTGGACAAGAGAAGGGGTGGGGTGGACAAGAGAAGGGGTGGGGTGGACAAGAGAAGGGGTGGGGTGGACAAGAGAAGGGGTGGGGTGGACAAGAGAAGGGGTGGGGTGGACAAGAGAAGGGGAGGGGTGGACAAGAGAAGGGGTGGGGTGGGCAAGAGAAGGGGAGGGGTGGACAAGAGAAGGGGTGGGGTGGACAAGAGAAGGGGTGGGGTGGACAAGAGAAGGGGTGGGGTGGACAAGAGAAGGGGAGGGGTGGACAAGAGAAGGGGTGGGGTGGACAAGAGAAGGGGTGGGGTGGACAAGAGAAGGGGAAGTGTAGGACAAGAGAAGGGGTGGGGTGGACAAGAGAAGGGGTGTGGTGGACAAGAGAAGGGGTGGGGTGGACAAGAGAAGGGGTGGGGTGGACAAGAGAAGGGGTGGGGTGGACAAGAGAAGGGGTGGGGTGGACAAGAGAAGGGGTGGGGTGGACAAGAGAAGGGGTGTGGTGGACAAGAGAAGGGGTGGGGTGGACAAGAGAAGGGGTGGGGTGGACAAGAGAAGGGGTGGGGTGGACAAGAGAAGGGGTGGGGTGGACAAGAGAAGGGGTGGGGTGGACAAGAGAAGGGGTGGGGTGGACAAGAGAAGGGGTGGGGTGGGCAAGAGAAGGGGTGGGGTGGACAAGAGAAGGGTGGGGTGGACAAGAGAAGGGGTGGGGTGGACAAGAGAAGGGGAGGGGTGGACAAGAGAAGGGGTGTGGTGAACAAGAGAAGGGGTGGGGTGGACAAGAGAAGGGGTGGGGTGGACAAGAGAAGGGGTGGGGTGGACAAGAGAAGGGGTGGGGTGGACAAGAGAAGGGGTGGGGTGGACAAGAGAAGGGGTGGGGTGGACAAGAGAAGGGGTGGGGTGGACAAGAGAAGGGGTGGGGTGGACAAGAGAAGGGGTGGGGTGGACAAGAGAAGGGGTGGGGTGGACAAGAGAAGGGGTGGGGTGGACAAGAGAAGGGGAGGGGTGGACAAGAGAAGGGGTGGGGTGGACAAGAGAAGGGGTGGGGTGGACAAGAGAAGGGGTGGGGTGGACAAGAGAAGGGGAGGGGTGGACAAGAGAAGGGGTGTGGTGAACAAGAGAAGGGGTGGGGTGGGCAAGAGAAGGGGAGGGGTGGGCAAGAGAAGGGGTGGGGTGGACAAGAGAAGGGGTGGGGTGGGCAAGAGAAGGGGTGGGGTGGACAAGAGAAGGGGTGGGGTGGACAAGAGAAGGGGTGGGGTGGACAAGAGAAGGGGTGGGGTGGACAAGAGAAGGGGTGGGGTGGGCAAGAGAAGGGGTGGGGTGGACAAGAGAAGGGGTGGGGTGGACAAGAGAAGGGGTGGGGTGGACAAGAGAAGGGGAGGGGTGGACAAGAGAAGGGGTGTGGTGAACAAGAGAAGGGGTGGGGTGGACAAGAGAAGGGGTGGGGTGGACAAGAGAAGGGGTGGGGTGGACAAGAGAAGGGGTGGGGTGGACAAGAGAAGGGGAGGGGTGGACAAGAGAAGGGGTGGGGTGGGCAAGAGAAGGGGAGGGGTGGACAAGAGAAGGGGTGGGGTGGACAAGAGAAGGGGTGGGGTGGACAAGAGAAGGGGTGGGGTGGACAAGAGAAGGGGAGGGGTGGACAAGAGAAGGGGTGGGGTGGACAAGAGAAGGGGTGGGGTGGACAAGAGAAGGGGAAGTGTAGGACAAGAGAAGGGGTGGGGTGGACAAGAGAAGGGGTGTGGTGGACAAGAGAAGGGGTGGGGTGGACAAGAGAAGGGGTGGGGTGGACAAGAGAAGGGGTGGGGTGGACAAGAGAAGGGGTGGGGTGGACAAGAGAAGGGGTGGGGTGGACAAGAGAAGGGGTGTGGTGGACAAGAGAAGGGGTGGGGTGGACAAGAGAAGGGGTGGGGTGGACAAGAGAAGGGGTGGGGTGGACAAGAGAAGGGGTGGGGTGGACAAGAGAAGGGGTGGGGTGGACAAGAGAAGGGGTGGGGTGGACAAGAGAAGGGGTGGGGTGGGCAAGAGAAGGGGTGGGGTGGACAAGAGAAGGGGTGGGGTGGACAAGAGAAGGGGTGGGGTGGACAAGAGAAGGGGAGGGGTGGACAAGAGAAGGGGTGGGGTGGACAAGAGAAGGGGTGGGGTGGACAAGAGAAGGGGTGGGGTGGACAAGAGAAGGGGAGGGGTGGACAAGAGAAGGGGTGGGGTGGACAAGAGAAGGGGTGGGGTGGACAAGAGAAGGGGTGGGGTGGACAAGAGAAGGGGAGGGGTGGACAAGAGAAGGGGTGTGGTGAACAAGAGAAGGGGTGGGGTGGGCAAGAGAAGGGGAGGGGTGGGCAAGAGAAGGGTGGGGTGGACAAGAGAAGGGGTGGGGTGGGCAAGAGAAGGGGTGGGGTGGACAAGAGAAGGGGTGGGGTGGACAAGAGAAGGGGTGGGGTGGACAAGAGAAGGGGTGGGGTGGACAAGAGAAGGGGTGGGGTGGGCAAGAGAAGGGGTGGGGTGGACAAGAGAAGGGGTGGGGTGGACAAGAGAAGGGGTGGGGTGGACAAGAGAAGGGGAGGGGTGGACAAGAGAAGGGGTGTGGTGAACAAGAGAAGGGGTGGGGTGGACAAGAGAAGGGGTGGGGTGGACAAGAGAAGGGGTGGGGTGGACAAGAGAAGGGGTGGGGTGGACAAGAGAAGGGGTGGGGTGGACAAGAGAAGGGGTGGGGTGGACAAGAGAAGGGGTGGGGTGGACAAGAGAAGGGGTGGGGTGGGCAAGAGAAGGGGTGGGGTGGACAAGAGAAGGGGAGGGGTGGACAAGAGAAGGGGTGTGGTGGGCAAGAGAAGGGGTGGGGTGGACAAGAGAAGGGGTGGGGTGGACAAGAGAAGGGGTGTGGTGGACAAGAGAAGGGGTGGGGGTGGACAAGAGAAGGGGAGGGGTGGACAAGAGAAGGGGTGGGGTGGACAAGAGAAGGGGTGGGGTGGACAAGAGAAGGGGAGGGGTGGACAAGAGAAGGGGTGGGGTGGACAAGAGAAGGGGTGGGGTGGACAAGAGAAGGGGTGAGGTGGACAAGAGAAGGGGTGGGGTGGACAAGAGAAGGGGTGGGGTGGACAAGAGAAGGGGTGGGGTGGACAAGAGAAGGGGTGGGGTGGACAAGAGAAGGGGTGGGGTGGACAAGAGAAGGGGTGGGGTGAACAAGAGAAGGGGTGTGGTGAACAAGAGAAGGGGTGGGGTGGACAAGAGAAGGGGAGGGGTGGACAAGAGAAGGGGTGGGGTGGACAAGAGAAGGGGAGGGGTGGACAAGAGAAGGGGTGGGGTGGGCAAGAGAAGGGGTGGGGTGGACAAGAGAAGGGGTGGGGTGGACAAGAGAAGGGGTGGGGTGGACAAGAGAAGGGGTGGGGTGGACAAGAGAAGGGGTGGGGTGGACAAGAGAAGGGGTGGGGTGGGCAAGAGAAGGGGTGGGGTGGACAAGAGAAGGGGTGGGGTGGACAAGAGAAGGGGTGGGGTGGACAAGAGAAGGGGTGGGGTGGGCAAGAGAAGGGGTGGGGTGGGCAAGAGAAGGGGTGGGGTGGACAAGAGAAGGGGTGGGGTGGACAAGAGAAGGGGTGGGGTGGACAAGAGAAGGGGTGGGGTGGACAAGAGAAGGGGTGGGGTGGACAAGAGAAAGGGAGGGGTGGACAAGAGAAGGGGTGGGGTGGACAAGAGAAGGGGTGGGGTGGACAAGAGAAGGGGAAGTGTAGGACAAGAGAAGGGGTGGGGTGGACAAGAGAAGGGGTGTGGTGGACAAGAGAAGGGGTGGGGTGGACAAGAGAAGGGGTGGGGTGGACAAGAGAAGGGGTGGGGTGGACAAGAGAAGGGGTGGGGTGGACAAGAGAAGGGGTGGGGTGGACAAGAGAAGGGGTGGGGTGGACAAGAGAAGGGGTGGGGTGGACAAGAGAAGGGGTGGGGTGGACAAGAGAAGGGGTGGGGTGGACAAGAGAAGGGGTGGGGTGGACAAGAGAAGGGGAGGGGTGGACAAGAGAAGGGGTGGGGTGGACAAGAGAAGGGGTGGGGTGGACAAGAGAAGGGGAGGGGTGGACAAGAGAAGGGGTGTGGTGGACAAGAGAAGGGGTGGGGTGGACAAGAGAAGGGGTGGGGTGGACAAGAGAAGGGGTGTGGTGGACAAGAGAAGGGGTGGGGTGGACAAGAGAAGGGGTGGGGTGGACAAGAGAAGGGGTGGGGTGGACAAGAGAAGGGGTGGGGTGGACAAGAGAAGGGGTGGGGTGGACAAGAGAAGGGGTGGGGTGGACAAGAGAAGGGGTGGGGTGGACAAGAGAAGGGGTGGGGTGGGCAAGAGAAGGGGAGGGGTGGGCAAGAGAAGGGGTGGGGTGGACAAGAGAAGGGGTGGGGTGGGCAAGAGAAGGGGTGGGGTGGACAAGAGAAGGGGTGGGGTGGACAAGAGAAGGGGTGGGGTGGACAAGAGAAGGGGTGGGGTGGACAAGAGAAGGGGTGGGGTGGGCAAGAGAAGGGGTGGGGTGGACAAGAGAAGGGGTGGGGTGGACAAGAGAAGGGGTGGGGTGGACAAGAGAAGGGGAGGGGTGGACAAGAGAAGGGGTGTGGTGAACAAGAGAAGGGGTGGGGTGGACAAGAGAAGGGGTGGGGTGGACAAGAGAAGGGGTGGGGTGGACAAGAGAAGGGGTGGGGTGGACAAGAGAAGGGGTGGGGTGGACAAGAGAAGGGGTGGGGTGGACAAGAGAAGGGGTGGGGTGGACAAGAGAAGGGGTGGGGTGGCAAGAGAAGGGGTGGGGTGGACAAGAGAAGGGGGGGTGGACAAGAGAAGGGGTGTGGTGGGCAAGAGAAGGGGTGGGGTGGACAAGAGAAGGGGTGGGGTGGACAAGAGAAGGGGTGTGGTGGACAAGAGAAGGGGTGGGGTGGACAAGAGAAGGGGAGGGGTGGACAAGAGAAGGGGTGGGGTGGACAAGAGAAGGGGTGGGGTGGACAAGAGAAGGGGTGGGGTGGACAAGAGAAGGGGTGGGGTGGACAAGAGAAGGGGTGGGGGTGGACAAGAGAAGGGGTGGGGTGGACAAGAGAAGGGGTGGGGTGGACAAGAGAAGGGGTGGGGTGGACAAGAGAAGGGGTGGGGTGAACAAGAGAAGGGGTGTGGTGAACAAGAGAAGGGGTGGGGTGGACAAGAGAAGGGGTGGGGTGGACAAGAGAAGGGGTGGGGTGGACAAGAGAAGGGGAGGGGTGGACAAGAGAAGGGGTGGGGTGGACAAGAGAAGGGGAGGGTGGACAAGAGAAGGGGTGGGGTGGACAAGAGAAGGGGTGGGGTGGACAAGAGAAGGGGTGGGGTGGACAAGAGAAGGGGTGGGGTGGACAAGAGAAGGGGTGGGGTGGACAAGAGAAGGGGTGGGGTGGACAAGAGAAGGGGTGGGGTGGACAAGAGAAGGGGTGGGGTGGACAAGAGAAGGGGTGGGGTGGACAAGAGAAGGGGTGGGGTGGGCAAGAGAAGGGGTGGGGTGGACAAGAGAAGGGGTGGGGTGGACAAGAGAAGGGGTGGGGTGGACAAGAGAAGGGGTGGGGTGGGCAAGAGAAGGGGTGGGGTGGGCAAGAGAAGGGGTGGGGTGGACAAGAGAAGGGGTGGGGTGGACAAGAGAAGGGGTGGGGTGGACAAGAGAAGGGGTGGGGTGGACAAGAGAAGGGGTGGGGTGGACAAGAGAAGGGGTGGGGTGGACAAGAGAAGGGGTGGGGTGGACAAGAGAAGGGTGGGGTGGACAAGAGAAGGGGTGGGGTGGACAAGAGAAGGGGTGTGGTGGACAAGAGAAGGGGGGGGTGGACAAGAGAAGGGGTGGGGTGGACAAGAGAAGGGGAGGGTGGACAAGAGAAGGGGTGGGGTGGACAAGAGAAGGGGTGGGGTGGACAAGAGAAGGGGTGGGGTGGACAAGAGAAGGGTGGGGTGGACAAGAGAAGGGGTGGGGTGGACAAGAGAAGGGGTGGGGTGGACAAGAGAAGGGGTGGGGTGGACAAGAGAAGGGGTGGGGTGGACAAGAGAAGGGGAGGGGTGGACAAGAGAAGGGAGGGGTGGACAAGAGAAGGGGTGGGGTGGACAAGAGAAGGGGTGGGGTGGACAAGAGAAGGGGTGGGGTGGGCAAGAGAAGGGGTGGGGTGGGCAAGAGAAGGGGTGTGGTGGACAAGAGAAGGGGAGGGGTGGACAAGAGAAGGGGAGGGGTGGACAAGAGAAGGGGTGGGGTGGACAAGAGAAGGGGTGGGGTGGACAAGAGAAGGGGTGGGGTGGGCAAGAGAAGGGGAGGGGTGGACAAGAGAAGGGGAGGGGTGGACAAGAGAAGGGGTGGGGTGGACAAGAGAAGGGGTGGGGTGGGCAAGAGAAGGGGTGGGGTGGGCAAGAGAAGGGGAGGGGTGGACAAGAGAAGGGGAGGGGTGGACAAGAGAAGGGAGGGGTGGACAAGAGAAGGGTGGGGTGGACAAGAGAAGGGGTGGGGTGGGCAAGAGAAGGGGTGGGGTGGACAAGAGAAGGGTGGGGTGGACAAGAGAAGGGGTGGGGTGGACAAGAGAAGGGGTGGGGTGGACAAGAGAAGGGTGGGGTGGACAAGAGAAGGGGTGGGGTGGGCAAGAGAAGGGGTGGGGTGGACAAGAGAAGGGGTGGGGTGGACAAGAGAAGGGGTGGGGTGGACAAGAGAAGGGGTGGGGTGGACAAGAGAAGGGGAGGGGTGGACAAGAGAAGGGGTGGGGTGGACAAGAGAAGGGGTGGGGTGGGCAAGAGAAGGGGTGGTGGACAAGAGAAGGGGTGGGGTGGACAAGAGAAGGGGTGGGGTGGACAAGAGAAGGGGTGGGTGGACAAGAGAAGGGGTGGGGTGGACAAGAGAAGGGGTGGGGTGGACAAGAGAAGGGGAGGGGTGGACAAGAGAAGGGGTGGGGTGGACAAGAGAAGGGGTGGGGTGGACAAGAGAAGGGGAGGGGTGGACAAGAGAAGGGGTGGGGTGGACAAGAGAAGGGGTGGGGTGGGCAAGAGAAGGGGTGGGGTGGACAAGAGAAGGGGTGGGGTGGACAAGAGAAGGGGAGGGGTGGACAAGAGAAGGGTGGGGTGGACAAGAGAAGGGGTGGGGTGGGCAAGAGAAGGGGTGGGGTGGACAAGAGAAGGGGTGGGGTGGGCAAGAGAAGGGGTGGGGTGGACAAGAGAAGGGGTGGGGTGGACAAGAGAAGGGGAGGGGTGGACAAGAGAAGGGGTGGGGTGGACAAGAGAAGGGGAGGGGTGGACAAGAGAAGGGTTGGGTGGGCAAGAGAAGGGGTGGGGTGGACAAGAGAAGGGGAGGGGTGGACAAGAGAAGGGGTGGTGGACAAGAGAAGGGGTGGGGTGGACAAGAGAAGGGGTGGGGTGGACAAGAGAAGGGGTGGGGTGGACAAGAGAAGGGGTGTGGTGGACAAGAGAAGGGGTGTGGGGGCAAGAGAAGGGGTGGGGTGGACAAGAGAAGGGGTGGGGTGGACAAGAGAAGGGGTGGGGTGGACAAGAGAAGGGGTGGGGTGGACAAGAGAAGGGGAGGGGTGGACAAGAGAAGGGGTGGGGTGGACAAAAGAAGGGGTGGGGTGGGCAAGAGAAGGGGTGGGGTGGACAAGAGAAGGGGTGGGGTGGACAAGAGAAGGGGTGGGGTGGACAAGAGAAGGGGAGGGGTGGACAAGAGAAGGGGTGGGGTGGGCAAGAGAAGGGGTGGGGTGGGCAAGAGAAGGGGAGGGGTGGGCAAGAGAAGGGGTGGGGTGGACAAGAGAAGGGGTGGGGTGGACAAGAGAAGGGGAGGGTGGACAAGAGAAGGGGTGGGGTGGGCAAGAGAAGGGTGGGGTGGGCAAGAGAAGGGGAGGGGTGGACAAGAGAAGGGGAGGGGTGGACAAGAGAAGGGGTGGGGTGGACAAGAGAAGGGGTGGGGTGGACAAGAGAAGGGGAGGGGTGGACAAGAGAAGGGGTGTGGTGGGCAAGAGAAGGGGTGGGGTGGGCAAGAGAAGGGGTGGGGTGGACAAGAGAAGGGGTGGGGTGGACAAGAGAAGGGGTGGGGTGGACAAGAGAAGGGGTGGGGTGGACAAGAGAAGGGGTGGGGTGGGCAAGAGAAGGGGAGGGGTGGACAAGAGAAGGGGTGGGGTGGACAAGAGAAGGGGTGGGGTGGACAAGAGAAGGGGAGGGGTGGACAAGAGAAGGGGTGGGGTGGACAAGAGAAGGGGTGGGGTGGGCAAGAGAAGGGGTGGGGTGGACAAGAGAAGGGGTGGGGTGGACAAGAGAAGGGGTGGGGTGGACAAGAGAAGGGGTGGGGTGGACAAGAGAAGGGGAGGGGTGGACAAGAGAAGGGGTGGGGTGGACAAGAGAAGGGGTGGGGTGGGCAAGAGAAGGGGTGGGGTGGACAAGAGAAGGGGTGGGGTGGACAAGAGAAGGGGTGGGGTGGACAAGAGAAGGGGAGGGGTGGACAAGAGAAGGGGTGGGGTGGGCAAGAGAAGGGGTGGGGTGGGCAAGAGAAGGGGAGGGGTGGGCAAGAGAAGGGGTGGGGTGGACAAGAGAAGGGTGGGGTGGACAAGAGAAGGGGAGGGGTGGACAAGAGAAGGGGTGGGGTGGGCAAGAGAAGGGGTGGGGTGGGCAAGAGAAGGGGAGGGTGGACAAGAGAAGGGAGGGGTGGACAAGAGAAGGGTGGGGTGGACAAGAGAAGGGGTGGGGTGGACAAGAGAAGGGAGGGGTGGACAAGAGAAGGGGTGGGGTGGGCAAGAGAAGGGGTGGGGTGGGCAAGAGAAGGGGTGGGGTGGACAAGAGAAGGGGTGGGGTGGACAAGAGAAGGGGTGGGGTGGACAAGAGAAGGGGTGGGGTGGACAAGAGAAGGGGTGGGGTGGGCAAGAGAAGGGGAGGGGTGGACAAGAGAAGGGGTGGGGTGGACAAGAGAAGGGGTGGGTGGACAAGAGAAGGGGAGGGGTGGACAAGAGAAGGGGTGGGGTGGACAAGAGAAGGGGTGGGGTGGGCAAGAGAAGGGGTGGGGTGGACAAGAGAAGGGGTGGGGTGGACAAGAGAAGGGGTGGGGTGGACAAGAGAAGGGGTGGGGTGGACAAGAGAAGGGGTGGGGTGGACAAGAGAAGGGTGGGGTGGACAAGAGAAGGGGTGGGGTGGGCAAGAGAAGGGGTGGGGTGGACAAGAGAAGGGGTGGGGTGGACAAGAGAAGGGGAGGGGTGGACAAGAGAAGGGGTGGGGTGGACAAGAGAAGGGGTGTGGTGGACAAGAGAAGGGGTGGGGTGGACAAGAGAAGGGGTGGGGTGGACAAGAGAAGGGGTGGGGTGGACAAGAGAAGGGGTGTGGTGAACAAGAGAAGGGGTGGGGTGGGCAAGAGAAGGGGTGGGGTGGACAAGAGAAGGGGTGGGGTGGGCAAGAGAAGGGGTGGGGTGGACAAGAGAAGGGGTGGGGTGGACAAGAGAAGGGGTGGGGTGGACAAGAGAAGGGTGGGGTGGACAAGAGAAGGGGTGGGTGGACAAGAGAAGGGGTGGGGTGGGCAAGAGAAGGGGTGTGGTGGACAAGAGAAGGGGTGGGGTGGACAAGAGAAGGGGTGGGGTGGACAAGAGAAGGGGTGGGGTGGACAAGAGAAGGGTGGGGTGGACAAGAGAAGGGGAGGGGTGGACAAGAGAAGGGGTGGGTGGACAAGAGAAGGGGTGGGGTGGACAAGAGAAGGGGTGGGGTGGACAAGAGAAGGGGTGGGGTGGACAAGAGAAGGGTGGGGTGGGCAAGAGAAGGGGTGGGGGTGGACAAGAGAAGGGGTGTGGTGAACAAGAGAAGGGGTGGGTGGACAAGAGAAGGGGTGGGGTGGACAAGAGAAGGGGTGTGGTGGACAAGAGAAGGGTGGGGTGGACAAGAGAAGGGGTGGGGTGGACAAGAGAAGGGGAGGGTGGACAAGAGAAGGGGTGGGGTGGACAAGAGAAGGGTGTGGTGGACAAGAGAAGGGGTGGGGTGGACAAGAGAAGGGGTGGGGTGGACAAGAGAAGGGGAGGGGTGGACAAGAGAAGGGTGGGGTGGACAAGAGAAGGGGTGGGGTGGACAAGAGAAGGGTGGGTGGACAAGAGAAGGGGTGGGGTGGGCAAGAGAAGGGGAGGGGTGGACAAGAGAAGGGGTGGGGTGGACAAGAGAAGGGGTGGGGTGGACAAGAGAAGGGGAGGGGTGGACAAGAGAAGGGGTGGGGTGGACAAGAGAGGGGTGGGGTGGACAAGAGAAGGGGTGGGGTGGACAAGAGAAGGGGTGGGGTGGGCAAGAGAAGGGGAGGGGTGGACAAGAGAAGGGGTGGGGTGGACAAGAGAAGGGGTGGGGTGGACAAGAGAAGGGGTGGGGTGGACAAGAGAAGGGGAGGGGTGGACAAGAGAAGGGGTGGGGTGGACAAGAGAAGGGGTGGGGTGGACAAGAGAAGGGGTGGGGTGGACAAGAGAAGGGGTGTGGTGAACAAGAGAAGGGGAGGGTTGGACAAGAGAAGGGGTGGGGTGGACAAGAGAAGGGGTGGGGTGGACAAGAGAAGGGGTGGGGTGGGCAAGAGAAGGGGTGGTTAGGGTTAGGGTTTGGGTTAGGGGGTGGGCAAGAGACCTGTGGATTCCGATCGTGTCTCTCACACCGCTTTCCAGATCATAAAAAGCGTGTGGTGAGAAAGAGTAGGCGGATAGCTTCAGATAGGTCCCATGTCCATGCCCACCTCTATGAACTCCTTCGCTCTGGCCGTAGACTTCGCACGCACAAAGCCAGGACACTCAGGCTGCAAAACAGCTTCATCGCCAAATCCATCACCCTTAGCAACATGTAAACACATCCACATACCCGACTCAGCTCCTCTTCTGCCAGTGCAATCAGTAGTAATGTACATGTATGTATTGGTTTTATGTACAACCGTATATTTCCTGCGATATATTGTATGTTATGATGTTTTGCAATGATGTTTAGCCATAGTTCTTTATACGCGTAGGTGTGCGAGAATATGTAAGCGCAGTGCTTTAAAGATGTCCATGTTATATAGTGCTATATGTTTTATGTAAAATCAATGTCTTGTTTGTATTATTGTTATGTACCACCCCTGAATTTCTCTATGAGATAATAAAGTATTCTTATTCTTATTCTTATGTATCAGGAATCCTGCAAGCCGTGCGTGTGTGCTTGCGTGCGTGCGTGCTAGCGTGCGTGCGTGTCAGTGTGTGTGTGTGTGTGTGTGTGTGTGTGTGTGTGTGTCTTTGTGTGAGATGGCCAATATGTCCTTCGTAAATAAATAACTATTTCCCATGTTGTTTGCGGAAGATCACGCTCTCATGTTATCTACTGTAATACGACTGCAAGTTCATACGAATCATCAAGCCGACTTTAACTGAAACAAAACCAAAAGCTGTTGTATTCCGTAAACATGGTTACTTATCCGAGAAAGAGATGCGGTATTAAGTTAGCAAGAAGCTCGAGGTGTTGGTTGATAATACATACCTTGGCTTCACCTTTTTTTTTTTTACAACAATGAGTGTCAACATAGGCACATAGGAATTTGTATCGAGAGGCAAAAAAGGAACAACAGAAATCGTTAGAACACCGAATCAGTGTTGGATCGCCTCAAGCAACGTGTTTTTGAGGCTGTTTGAAGCTCACATAGTTCTTGCAATGCTCTCTACACACAGTCTTACCTCTACAGACACAGTCTTACCTCTACACACACAGTCTTACCTCTACACACACAGTCTTACCTCTACATACACAGTCTTACCTCTACATACACAGTCTTACCTCTACACATACAGTCTTACCTCTATACACACAGTCTTACCTCTACATACACAGTCTTACCTCTACACACACAGTCTTACCTCTACATACACAGTCTTACCTCTACACACACACACAGTCTTACCAC
>NC_090257.1:2005962-2014838 GCF_037325665.1 Littorina saxatilis | reverse complement strand
CAGGGATGTAGGGGGCGCACTGATAGAGTGGGGGGGGGGGGGGAGAGAGAGATGCAAAGAGCGTCTGGGGGGGGGGGGGGGGGCGGACGTGGGAGTGAAAAAGAGTAAATGATGGAGAGGGAAAGATAGGGGGAGAGGGGAGGAGGGAGAAAGGGTAAAGGGAGAAAAGGGGAAGGAGATGGCGAGAGAGAGAGCGAGAGAGTGTGAGAGCGAGAGCGAGAGAGAGCGAGAGAGAGAGAGAGAGAGAGCGAGAGAGTGTGAGAGCGAGAGCGAGAGCGAGAGAGAGCGAGAGAGAGAGAGAGAGAGAGAGAGAGATACTTTTTTGGTTTGATTATCTAGATTTGTGTGTACGCTATGTTTTGTTGAAGGCGGCTGATATATGAAATCAGTTTCTGCTTTACCATTAGTACCCCGGACACAACGGTTCTTGCAAGAATTGTCAATTATTTGCATGCCGTTTTATGTTTCAAAATTATCTTCCGTTTTTACAATTCAGCAGCGAAATGCAGGCTTCGAGCAAACCAAACTCGAAGACATGTCATCGCCCGCACCCGAGTCTTAAGCGTCAAAATATATGGGCGAAGGCGACTTAGCGAAGTCTGCTTTACGAAACTGACTGCACGAAGCTTTGGTACATAATGTTTGGTAGGAAGACACACAATGTTTGGTAGGAAGACACATAATGTTTGGTAGGAAGACACATAATGTTTGGTAGGAAGACATAATGTTTGGTAGGAAGACACATAATGTTTGGTAGGAAGTCACATAATGTTTGGTAGAAAGACACATAATGTTTGGTAGGAAGACACATAATGTTTGGTAGAAAGACACATAATGTTTGGTAGGAAGTCACATAATGTTTGGTAGGAAGACACATAATGTTTGGTAGGAAGACACATAATGTTTGGTAGAAAGACACATAATGTTTGGTAGGAAGACACATAATGTTTGGTAGGAAGACACATAATGTTTGGTAGGAAGACACATAATGTTTGGTAGAAAGACACATAATGTTTGGTAGGAAGACACATAATGTTTGGTAGAAAGTCACATAATGTTTGGTAGGAAGACACATAATGTTTGGTAGGAAGACACATAATGTTTGGTAGGAAGACACATAATGTTTGGTAGAAAGACACATAATGTTTGGTAGGAAGACACATAATGTTTGGTAGGAAGACACATAATGTTTGGTAGGAAGACACATAATGTTTGGTAGGAAGACACATAATGTTTGGTAGGAAGACACATAATGTTTGGTAGGAAGACACACAATGTTTGGTAGATAGACACATAATGTTTGGTAGAAAGACACATAATGTTTGGTAGGAAGACACATAATGTTTGGTAGGAAGACACATAATGTTTGGTAGGAAGACACATAATGTTTGGTAGGAAGACACATAATGTTTGGTAGAAAGTCACATAATGTTTGGTAGGAAGACACATAATGTTTGGTAGAAAGACACATAATGTTTGGTAGGAAGACACATAATGTTTGGTAGAAAGACACATAATGTTTGGTAGGAAGACACATAATGTTTGGTAGAAAGACACATAATGTTTGGTAGAAAGACACATAATGTTTGGTAGGAAGACACATAATGTTTGGTAGGAAGACACATAATGTTTGGTAGGAAGACACATAATGTTTGGTAGGAAGACACATAATGTTTGGTAGAAAGACACAATGTTTGGTAGAAAGACACATAATGTTTGGTAGGAAGACACATAATGTTTGGTAGGAAGACACATAATGTTTGGTAGGAAGACACATAATGTTTGGTAGAAAGACACAATGTTTGGTAGAAAGACACATAATGTTTGGTAGGAAGACACATAATGTTTGGTAGGAAGACACACAATGTTTGGTAGAAAGACACATAATGTTTGGTAGAAAGACACATAATGTTTGGTAGGAAGACACATAATGTTTGGTAGAAAGACACATAATGTTTGGTAGGAAGACACAATGTTTGGTAGGAAGACACACAATGTTTGGTAGGAAGACACATAATGTTTGGTAGAAAGACACATAATGTTTGGTAGGAAGACACATAATGTTTGGTAGGAAGACACATAATGTTTGGTAGGAAGACACATAATGTTTGGTAGGAAGACTTCGCGAAGTGGATTTCGGGTTCAACTAAAGTCTGCCTTGAAGATAATACAGCAAAAAAACAAAAAACACCCAGCGAACTGGTGAATCGTGGACGGGGCCACTCAGGTGGTCGGATCCTAAGAGCCACCGCTGTGGACTGACGTTTGATGTGTAGGTGCTCCCACTCCAGTCCGGCGATCTATTAGTACCCTATCGCTTGAGGACGACGGGGGTATGAATAAGTTATGTGCTGACAGGGCCTCGTATTTGTCTACCGTCATGCCTCTGTGCCAGGAGATCGGCTTGAGCGTTGCGCATACAGATTACCCATAGGTCTTTGCGCCAAGGATGCAGAAAGGGTCGTGCTGCTTACAGCTCTTTCAACTCCTAGGCGTGTGCTTTTTGGTAGAGGCGGGAGTGAGGGGTTTGAGCGTGTGTATGTTTCTTTCATATATATATTTTTTATTTTTTATTGGGCCACTTTTTGGTGTTGATTTTAGTGAAAGTATTCGGTTTTTCTTGTTGATGACATTGAAGTTGCATGCACGAAGGTTCAGGCTGTCTAATAATTAGTGACAATTAGTATTTCGCTTGTAGTAACTGTAAAATTAACAGCACAGAAATGTTTCTGGTATATAATGAAAAAAGACTATTTTCTCTACCTGTACACAATCAAATAATATCGCTGTATCTCGTTTTCCATATTCTCAGTTTGACAATGACCGCATGAGACATCCGGGCTTCAAAAGTGTGTGCGATATTCAATGTCACACCATCTGAAGTGAAGACAGCTTCGCGCAATATATTTTTTTTATTGATGATTATGTTTCGTTAGTTCAAATGGTCGAGTACAAACCAACAATTGAAGAGAAAGTCTTTGTGTTCGTACTATTACATTCAAACCTTTTTCAACTGGGCTTTTCCTGAGAACTACCCCCCGCGTGTTAGGGGGAAGAATTTACCCGATGCTCCCCAGCATGTCGTAAGAGGCGACTAACGGATTCTGTTTCTCCTTTTACCCTTGTTAAGTGTTTCTTGTATAGAATATAGTCAATTTTTGTAAAGATTTTAGTCAAGCAGTATGTAAGAAATGTTAAGTCCTTTGTACTGGAAACTTGCATTCTCCCAGTAAGGTAATATATTGTACTACGTTGCAAGCCCCTGGAGCAAATGTTTGATTAGTGCTTTTGTGAACAAGAAACAATTGACAAGTGGCTCTATCCCCTCTCCCCCCTTTCCCCGTCGCGATATAACCTTCGTGGTTGAAAACGACGTTAAACACCAAATAAAGAAAGAAATTTCCTGAGAACTGTCCAAACATGTTCGTATTCTGATGTATTTTGGCTTATTGCGCTACAGGGAATTCGTGTTCGTTTCATGCATAATTTATACTATGAGAAAGGCCGGTTTATCGGGACTTACAAATACAGTGTTATGTTTACATTTTGCTAGGGATGCTGATGTAAATTGCTTCTTACTGGTGACATACGAAAAAAAAAAGTGTTTGGTAAAACCGAGCGTAGAAAGGCAAATCCTAATATAATTACGGTAACGCGAAAACTCCTATTTTACGTTTTCAAATATATAGATATTAAAATGTTACAGTATAGCTCGTATTCTGATGACCCAATAACTGTTTAACAGTGCACTTCGCCGTGCACACCGCCCCAGGCTTCTTATAAAGAGACTATAGCGGAATCAAAGGGACAGAGGGGTGCCAGCAGAGATAGGAAGTGACAAGCACGCTTCCTTCCCTCCCATCACAAGACAACTCGTGCGCAAAACAGACGGACCCGTTAAATAAGGCGCGAACGCGATAACAACCGTAACAGAGAAATAAAGGGGAAAGGGAAGACGGATAAAGGCAAACATGGAGGGATAAAAAGCCACCTATATGCACGCTCACGCACGCACGCACGCACACGCGCACGCACACACACACATACACGTACGCAAGCACGCACACACATACACGCACGCACGCACGCACGCACGCACACGCACGCACACACACACGCACACACACACACACACACACACACACGCGCGCGCGCGGGAAAAAAAAGTGATTGAGTGTATCGTATAGAGTGACCGAAGGGAAGGTGTATTTTAATGGAAGCGTTGATGCAGTACTCAGTGGAAATTGCCTGTCACCTGCAGCCAACCTCAAAAAGATTACCGTTTAACCCCCCCTCCCCCCCTCCCCCCGAACTGAAAAAAACAACCAAAATAAAACCCACCTGTCTCACGCTCTGTGTTGTCATAATGTTGCATGTGCGTGTCTGTGCGATTACTATATTGGTTTGCGTCGTGTTAGTCTGTGCGATTACTATATTGGTTTGCGTCGTGTTAGTCTGTGCGATTACTATATTGGTTTGCGTCGTGTTAGTCTGTGCGATTACTATATTGGTTTGCGTCGTGTTAGTCTGTGCGATTACTATATTGGTTTGCGTCGTGTTAGTCTGTGCGATTACTATATTGGTTTGCGTCGTGTTAGTCTGTGCGATTACTATATTGGTTTGCGTCGTGTTAGTCTGTGCGATTACTATATTGGTTTGCGTCGTGTTAGTCTGTGCGATTACTATATTGGTTTGCGTCGTGTTAGTCTGTGCGATTACTATATTGGTTTGCGTCGTGTTAGTCTGTGCGATTACTATATTGGTTTGCGTCGTGTTAGTCTGTGCGATTACTATACTGAACGGCAAAAGTTAGGGACCGCCCTTGAAAAAAACAGCTGACTTCATCTGTGCCAAACTCCTTGTTCCTAAGTTTATAAAACCAAATGGCTGTCAGGCCGTACACACCAGTGGGTGAGCAATGCTGTGTTAGCAGGAAACTTGCTCGGGATCCACGGAGGCCTGGCTAGGGCACGAGACAAAAAACTGCCAAACTGCAAAAAGTGGACCATGTTTACGCTTGCGCGTGGGCAAGCCTGGGCGAGAAAGATGAAAAATTTGTTATGCACGTGCAGGGAGGATGTGTTGAGAGTGAACTGTTGTCACCAGTTAGGCTTTATAGCCCCGCGATTTTTCGCAAGCCACCATCTTCTCACTATGCCTCCCAGACGAAAGGTGACCACCTTCAACAAAGACCGGGCCATCGCATGGCTGCAAGACGGCGTAAGCAAGCGAGAAGTGGGCAGACGACTTGGAGTGTCCCATTCTGTCGTGGTCAGGCTGCATCAGAAGTTCCAGGCCACCAACAGCGTTCTGGAGAGGTCCAGGTCAGGACGGCCTAAGAAGACAACACAGCGTGAAGATCGCTTCATCAGAAGACAAGCTCTGCAGCAGCGAGGCACCACTGCAACATCATCAGGGGCCAGCTGAGGGTGGCAACAAACACCAACGTCAGCACGAAAACCATCCGCAAACGCCTGCAGGAAGTTGGCCTGCGATCACGTCGTCCAGCTGTACGGCCACGACTGACAGCAGCTCATCGCCAGGCTCGTTTGGCGTTCTGTCACAACCATGCCAGGTGGACACGCCTGCAATGGGCCGATGTGCTGTTCAGCGATGAGTCCCGCTTTAATCTGCACCACCATGACGGTCGGGCTCGTGTGTGGAGGCGTCAGGGTGAGCGGTACAACAACGGTCTGGTCCAGGAGAGGGTGGCCTTCGGCGGGGGCTCCAGCATGGTGTGAGGGACCTTCAGTTTTCGACACAGAACCCCCCCCCCCCTCTTCCCCCTTGTTGGCAACCTGACGGGCCAGCGACACAGAGATGAGATTGTTGCCCCTTTGGTTCTACCCGCTCTACACCAGATTGGTGTGCAGGCTGTGTTCCAGGACGATAACGCGACACCTCACAGAGCGAGGCTGGTCAACAATTTCATCCAGCAGGCTGGTGTCACCAGGATGAACTGGCCGGCCTGCAGCCCTGATTTCAACCCCATCGAGCACCTGTGGGATGAGCTGGACAGGCGTGTGAGGAACAACCACCCACCCCCAAGGAACCTACAGCAACTGCTTCAGTTCCTGCAAATCGAATGGCAGGCCATTCCTCAGGCCTTCTGCAGGAAGCTGATAAACTCGATGCGGAACAGGACTGCAGAAGGCATTGCAAAACGCGGCGGACACACCCATTACTGAACTGTTCGAAACTTGCAAGTTTTGTTTTCGACCCCCATGTTGTTTCAGAGCTTGTTGACACGTAATGCGTGAATGAAATGTCACCATATTTTGAAAAAGGATCGCAGAGATAATGAATTAAATATGTTACAAATTTTATTCAATTTTGTTTGGTGGGTTGGAAGCTGTGTTTGTTTGCGTAAGTGGTCCCTAACTTTTTCCTATGAGTAGATATTGGTTTGCGTCGTGTTAGTTTGTGCGATTATTATATTGGTTTGTGTCGTGTTAGTCTGTGCTCCCCCCGCGGGTTAGGGGGAAGAATTTACCCGATGCTCCCCAGCATGTCGTAAGAGGCGACTAACGGATTCTGTTTCTCCTTTTACCCTAGAATATAGTCAATTTTTGTAAAGATTAAGTACTGGAAACTTGCATTCTCCCAGTATGGTAATATATTGTACTACGTTGCAAGCCCCTGGAGCAAATTTTTGAATAGTGCTTTTGTGAACAAGAAACAATTGACAAGTGGCTCTATCCCATCTCCCCCCTTTCCCCGTCGCGATATAGCCTTCGTGGTTGAAAACGACGTTAAACACCAAATAAAGAAAGAAAGAAAGTTAGTCTGTGCGATTATTATATTGGTTTGCGTCGTGTTAGTCTGTGCGATTATTATATTGGTTTGCGTCGTGTTAGTCTGTGCGATTATTATATTGGTTTGCGTCGTGTTAGTCTGTGCGATTATTATATTGGTTTGCATCGTGTTAGTCTGTGCGATTATTATATTGGTTTGCGTCGTGTTAGTCTGTGCGATTATTATATTGGTTTGCATCGTGTTAGTCTGTGCGATTACTGTATTGTGTGTTTGACCTTAGAGGGTGGGGAAATTGAGAGAAAGAGCAATTAAGCGCAACAGACTGACATACCATAACGTCCAACAAATTTAACAAACAGGCTGAGAGAGAGAGAGAGAGAGAGAGAGAGAGAGAGAGAGAGAGAGAGAGAGAGAGAGAGAGAGAGAGAGAGAGAGAGAGAGAGAGAGAGAGAGACAGAGAGAGAGAGAGAGGGGGATAGAGAGAGAGTTAGAGAGAGAGCGAGAGAGAGAGAGACAGACAGAGAGAGAGAGAGAGACAGAGAGAGAGAGAGAGAGAGAGAGAGAGAGAGAGAGTATAACACTCGCATCAGACATGGATCATGGTGTGATCAAATTTCACACCACTGTGAGGGTAATACAGATAATCACTCCGTTCGTATGATTTCATTGCGTCATAGGGGAAGAAAAGAATGTAATTAAAATAATCAGCACTTTTTGCGGATAATTTCATTGTGTCAAGTGGGAAGAAAAGGATGGTAATTATAAAAATCACTCTTTCCAGATAATGAGATTGTGTCTTGACGACCCTCACCTGTTTTTACTCATCTCGGGTGGTCCGCGCCAGATAACCGGATCTTGGTTTCACCCGTGAGACCGTTGAGCTCTCGGGGATCCACGAAGAAAGTTAAAAATAATAATGTCTTGATGTTTTGCTGAATGAACTCGCCAGCTAGCCCTTTTATGGAGACTATTATGTTTTCAGCAGCGTTGTCTGAAATAGCAGAGAAATGTTCTTTTTTGTGAATCACGTTTGTCAAGCATCTCTCTCTCTCTCTCTGTGTATATATGTGTGTGTGTCTCTCTCTCTGTGTGTCTCTCTCTCTGTCTCTCTGTCTCTGTCTCTGTCTCTGTCTCTGTCTCTCTCTCTCTCTCTCTCTCTCTCTCTCTCTCTCTCTCTCTCTCTCTCTCTGTTGATACGTTTATTTGTACGTCCGCCAGCCTGTTTGTTAAATTTGTTGGACGTTATGGTATACATGTCAGTCTGTTGCGCTTAATTGCTCTTTCTCTCAATTTTCCAGAAATACGGATCACGATAGCTTTGTATTTTTGATCCAAGCAGTTGACCTCATTGTCTGTATCTTGGTATACTTGCGGTATTTACAGTACATTTTAAAAGCTTTTCTTGCATCTTAGGTTTTACATATACACGCGCACGCTCGCACACACGCACGCACGCAAACCCCGTACGCAAGCACACATACAGACAAACGCACGTCCGTACGCACAAACGCACGCACACACATGCGCACGCACGCACACACACACGCACGTACGCACACACACTCTCTCTCACACACACACACACACACACATACGCGCACACTCAGTTACACGCACACACAAACGCGCGCTCACACAACTACCACCATCACCACAATCACCCCGCCAAAAACACCATGGCTTATTGTGAAGTATGTCACCGAGCTCTGTAGGGATTACGATCCTTGCAAGAAAATAAAATGTAATGGAAAAAACATCGATTCAAAAGCTTTCCCCTCCGAAGCAGTCGTTTTTCTGTTTTGGAGTTTGCTGTCGATTTGTTAGTAGTCGGATGGTTTAGAACTTTGGGGCTTACCATTGGAAATGTGCTTCTGCTCATCAAGGTTTGTAACTATTTTCTTAACATTTTTGAAAATAATTTTGTGTGTTGCTTGTCTAAAAAATAGTGTGTTTTTTAAAATTTTGATCCAGATTGCTTTCCTATTTTTTCTTATTTTTAGATAAGGCATTGCCATTTTTATTTTTTAGATAAGGCATTGCCATTTTTATTTTTTAGACAAGGAATTGCCATTTTTATTTGCATATTATTTATTGATGATTTAATGATTTATTAGCGTATG
>NC_090257.1:1990962-2000962 GCF_037325665.1 Littorina saxatilis | reverse complement strand
ATTAAAAAGTTAACCAACAAAAGGAGGTCGGAAAACTTCAGCACGTGATGATAAAGATGACGACGATGATGATGATGATGATGATGATGATGATGATGATGATGATGATGATGATGATGATGATGATGATGATGATGATGATGATGATGATGATGATGAGGCATGAAGAGCATACATATGTGGTTATTCATAAAATCAAATGCATACTATGCAGGTAATTATAAGTACAAGCTGGTAGCAATCAAACATGTAGCAATAGTACAACAAAAATATGTTCAGAATATACAATGCACAGCATATCTTTGACGTAATACTAAGTGTGGTAAATCAAAACGCGTTAAACTACTCAGACATTAAGTGTTTTTTAACACATTTTTTAAAACTTTTTAATGACTAAGTGCTTAAAGGATGATGGAAGTGAATTCCAAACTGATGTACCCGAAAAAGCAAGACTGGTCTTATAAAGGTCAATTCGTGGAATCGGTGGGATCAAGTTGACCGACCCATATCTGTCGGTAGCTTTATTAAATAATGATGTAATGTAAATCGGCACTTTACCGTAATACAATTTATGCATGAAAATGGCTTTGTTTAACTTGAGATGCTTTTCCAGTGGAAGAAAGTTAAGCATTTTTAATTTCATATCTGTTGAGGCACTAGGGAGATTTAAAAAACGAAACGTCCCGACGTTTCGTTTTGAAGTTGTGGTAAACGTCATCATTTCGGGGGTCTCTCGCTGGAAAGGTGAAGGTCAACTGAAACGGAACGTGGAACGTCAAAACGCAGTCACGTTTTCCACCCCCAAAAAACGAACAATATTTCGTCAACTTTTGTGAGTATTTTTGCACACTAACAGTTTTATTTGTTGGCCATTTTATGCATTGCTAGATTCATCAACCCTTTCACAGTCTTTCAGCGCTGAGAATGTGTTCATTGGAGGTAGACAACTGTTGTGAACTGAAATATTTTGAAGGGTGCTGATCCTGGTACATTTATCCAACTTCATGGTGAGAAAGCAAATGGCGAAGCAGAAGTAGGTCATCGCATCGAATTTTTATTCTGGCTTCGTATGTGATTTTGTATAAACAAAGTCTGTGTGATTTATTTGGACTGAAAATAATCAAAGTATGCCCGATTCTGGACCACCTCCTAGGGTTTTTTTTTCCATTCTGATCGAGGACAGACGTGATAATTTCACTTGAAGATTTATCGCCCTTCCTTCATTCCGAAACGAAACGTGAATACATCTAAATCTTGTCTGGGGCCTATGCCGTCTCGTTTCACGTTCCGTTTCGCGGGGTGACTCATTCACCAAACGAAACGAGCTGCAAAACAAAACGTGCTGTCTTTTAAATCTCCCTATTATCCTTTACGATGAGTTTAGCCGAGCGACGATAGAGATAGTCTAACTTTTTCAAGTGGGCATCACTGCTGCCATCCCAGAGCGTCGAAACATAATTAATGTGAGGCATTACATGAGCATGGTGGAACATTTCCAGAGTCCTTCTGTCCGTAAATTGCTTCAACTTGGATAGGAGGAAAACGTTCTTGGCTACTTTCTTGCAAATATGCTGTAATTGTGCCTGCCACTTGAATTCACAATCAATAATTACCCCTAAAACGCGATGCTGTTGAACTTGTTCAATTGATTGCGTACCATTAGTAAGATTTAGTTTGAGTGGAGAAATCTGGTGTTTTTGTCTGGTTGCAATTACCATACTTTTTGTTTTTATTGGATGGACAAGCATAGCATTGGCACTACACCAGTTATTTACATCGTTTAAAACAGTTAGAAGGGAGGACTCTATTACTGGAACAGACTTTCCACTTGAATAACCCCCCGCGGGTTAGGGGGAAGAATTGACCCGATGCTCCCCAGCATGTCGTAAGAGGCGACTAACGGATTCTGTTTCTCTTTTTACCCTTGTTAAGTGTTTCTTGTATAGAATATAGTCAATTTTTGTAAAGATTTTAGTCAAGCAGTATGTAAGAAATGTTAAGTCCTTTGTACTGGAAACTTGCATTCTACCAGTAAGGTAATACATTGTACTACGTTGCAAGCCCCTGGAGCAAATTTTTGATTAGTGCTTTTGTGAACAAGAAACAATTGACAAGTGGCTCTATCCCATCTCCCCCCCTTTCCCCGTCGCGATATAACCTTCGTGGTTGAAAACGACGTTAAACACCAAATAAAGATAGAGAAGAAGAATCGTCAGCCATAAAAATAACTTCTTACATTACTATCAGAAATGTGCAGTGGCAGATCATTGATATACAGACAGAACAAGATCGGCCCAAGCACTGACCCTTGAGGCACCCCGCATTTTTCAGTCTCCTCAGTAGATATTTTACAGTTTAGGGCAGTGTTTTGAGATCTGTCCTGTAAATAGGAAGCAACAAAGTTACACACTGAACTGTTTCTGATATACAACTGTAATTTCTTCAATAAAATTGAATGATCAACAAGATCAAACGCATTTTTAAAGTCGAGAAACACAGCACCACTGATTTCAGATCGGTTTGTTGCAGACAACCAGGTGTCGCATAGCGTGGTAAGGGCGCTGTGAGAAGAGTGATTTTGTTCGAAAACCAGATTGAAATTGATGGGAAAGGTTTCTGCTTTCTATGTACGCTAGCAAATGTTTGTGAATATGTTTTTCCAATGGTTTGGATAAAATGGGTAATAAGGAAATGGGTCTAAAATTATTTAGTTCGGATAAATTTCTGCCTTTATGGAGTGGAATTACTTTTGCTCTCTTTAATAAACTAGGTACAGTATTTTGCTTTATGCAGAGATTATACGCATAGGTGAGTGGCTCCACAATATATGGTAGAGCTAATTTGGCCAAGTAAGGAGGAATCTTGTCAGGACCCATGGACTTTTTATTCTCAAGGCCTTCTAGCACCTTACCTACCTCATGCTCTGCCATGTCTGGAATAGTAAAAAAAAAATCGTCTGGTTTACATTTGTCATTACAAAATTCATGTAATTTTGAGAGAGAGACTTCAAAGTCAGAATCAGGACTGTCGCATTTTGCAGATTCATTTAGCCTATTTACAAGGGACAAAAAATGGTTATTAAAATCTTCAGGGGAGATGGTTGTGGCAGACCGATTTGAGTTCTGTTTAGATTTGCCTAATATGTTATTAACAGCACGCCAAACAGTTGCAATATCTTTTTTGTCCTCGATTAATTTATTAAAATAATTTGCTTTTGCTTGACGTGTTAATTCTGTCACTTTATTCCTTTGTTTCTTAAAGTCAGGCTTCATGTTGTTTGCTTTGTAAAAATCACGCAGGGACATTGCTTCAATAATCAACCATGGGGGAAGAGATGAATATTTTACTCTGTGGTGACGTAGTGGGGCATGCTTATCCACTATAGGATAAAATATATATTTAGAAGGGCGCCCAACGCCTCGTCAGCAACAACATGATTCAACACAGAGGAAAATGGTGCTAAACTGAGATCAAAGAAGACCTTGGTTTCATCAAACGTTTTAAAGCTTCTATTCAATAGTTGTATGGCCCTTGTGCACCGGCTTAGGTAACTTGAACGACCAAGAACAAAATACTGAACAATGGTCACTGATGCTTGAAGGTACAGTTTTCACGTTTGACACCATGGAGGTATTATTAGTGTAAATGTGGTCAATCAACGGTGATGTTGTATCAGTCAATCTGGTTGAGGTGTTCACAAGTTGATGGAATCCAAAGAGAGACGTTACTGAGCGCCAGGCTGTCTGGGTTTTATGCAAATCGATGTTTAAATCACCAAGTAACAAAACATTACGATTATTACATTTAATGTTATCCATCAAATCAATAAAATCGTCAGACCAAGCTGAATGGGATGCGGGATTTCTATATATACAAAGCCGAGGAGAAAAGAATTCGAATTCTTATACGAAATTAGAGAGAGAGAGAGAGAGAGAGAGAGAGAGAGAGAGAGAGAGAGAGAGAGAGAGAGAGAGAGAGAGAGAGAGAGAGAGACAGACAGACAGACAGACAGACAGACAGAGACACTCAGACAGACAGACAGACAGACAGACAGACACATAGAGGCAGAGACACTCAGACTAACAGACAGACAGACAGACAGACAGAGAGAGAGACAGAGAGAGAGATTATATGTTTTTAAGTGGTGAGTAAAGCCCTCTCACGCGATCAATATTAGCTGAATGGGGTGGTGATCAATATTAGATGAATGGGGTGGTGATCAATATTAGCTGAATGGGGTGGTGATCAATATTAGCTGAATGGGGTGGTGATCTGTGTTGCAAAGTGAAGGCTTGTTGTGAAAAAATCATTGTGAGATTTAAAGGTATATGTACTTTAGATGTTTCCGATCTCCCATGTTAGCTTGTGTGCAGGGCTGCTAGTGACTTAGCCTAACCCCCTTCGTGTGTACACACAAGCACACGACCAAGTGCGCACGGAAAAGATCCTGTCATATCTGGCAGCAGCCGCTTTTTTCTCGTCCTATGACAACCCCCCTCCCCTATTTCCCCCCTTCCTGTACACGATTTCCGTTAATCTCGTCTCGCCTGCAGTCTTGCGCACCGTGTGAGCGAGGCGGGATCTGGCAGATTAGGACGAGAGGCAATTTTTGCGCCAGACGGTGTTGTCCCCCTTGATCGGATCATGTCCGCAGTGACGTCCCTTTATGTCTGCCGCTGATTTGGCCCCGGGCTTGAGTTGCGAAAGGATGTGGTGGTGGTGGTGGATGGGGGTGAGGGGGTGGTGTGTGTGTGTGTGTGAGTGAGTGAGTGAGTGAGTGAGTGTGAGTGTGAGTGTGAGAGTGAGTGAGTGAGTGAGTGAGTGAGTGAGTGAGTGAGTGAGTGAGAGGGAGAGGGAGGGAGGGAGGGAGGGAGGGAGGGAGGGAGGGAGGGAGGGAGGGAGGGAGGGAGGGAGGGAGAGAGAGAGAGAGAGAGAGAGAGAGAGAGAGAGAGAGAGAGAGAGAGAGAGAGAGAGAGAGAGAGAGAGAGAGAGAGAGAGAGAGAGAGAGAGAGAGAGAGAGAGAGAGAGAGAGAGAGAGAGAGAGAGAGAGAGAGAGAGAGAGAGAGAGAGAGAGAGAGAGAGAGAGAGAGAGAGAGAGAGAGAGAGAGAGAGAGAGAGAGAGAGCGCCGTGACTAAAGTCAGTCAGTTAATCAAGAAAGTCACCATTGACAGTAATGCGAGTGTGTTTTGCACAGTTACTGATCTGGTGCCAAGAATTACACATCTACCAAAAAAATGTGATCATGAATTCTTGTTATATATTCTATATCACTCTCCAGCGATCAAAGTTATACACTCGACTTTCACGATATTCCGACCCAGCGCCCCTGCGAGCAGCATTTCAAACTGAGCACGACTTTTTGTTCGGGTCGTTCACTTCATCCTATTAGTGATTTTTCTCTCTTTCCCATCGAGCGTAATGACGGCTTGCCAAGGCTGACACGCATTGGACCAAATGTTTCTTTCTTTCTTTGCGTGATGAGGTAGCTGCAAGCGCCTGGTGAATTTCTGCATCCCCGAGTCAACACAATTTTGATGTAAAATGGAGAAAAATGATGGAGGTAACATTGTGAAAGTCAACACACTTTTGCGGTTAAAAGAGTTCTGTGAAAGGGGACATTGACGAGGAATGCTGCGAAGCCCGTCGCGATATAACCTTCGTGGTCGAAAACGACGTTAAACACCAAATAAAGAAATGCTGCGAAGAGTTGTTTTAGCTGCTGTGATGTTCATATCATAAGGAGTGACTTTACATGTTGATACCGGTTTTTTTAACACTTTCTATCGCACCTATGTTGATTAAGTTTGTTTTTTTAGCCGAGACCAACTGTGCTGCAGGAGGTCACTCATAATTGTAGTAACTGTGTAGAAACTGTGTATCAACACGATGGATTGCAGGCGTTAGATCGACGTTACAGGAAGCAACTGAAGTGACTGTGTGTACGGATATATCCGTACCAGGTCAGATAGAGCCTTATGAGTGGGTACGGATATATCCGTACCTGGGAGACAATGGGTTGAAGTCTTGTCTTAATTAATAAATAAATTCATAAAACCTTCCAACTCTCACAGAAAACAGTCAGAATGGTGAATTTTGTATATTTCTAAGTGGAGGATCTGATCCCAGGGGATGGCCTGTCCAGATCTGATCCCAGGGGATGGCCTGTCCAGATCTGATCCCAGGGGATGGCCTGTCCAGATCTGATCCCAGGGGATGGCCTGTCCAGATCTGATCCCAGGGGATGGCCTGTCCAGATCTGATCCCAGGGGATGGCCTGTCCAGATCTGATCCCAGGGGATGGCCTGTCCAGATCTGATCCCAGGGGATGGCCTGTCCAGATCTGATCCGGTGAGGAGAACTGTTTTCACGAGATGCCTTAAAGACACAATGTCATAACACTGTTTTCACGAGATGCCTTAAAGACACAATGTCATAACACTGTTTTCACGAGATGCCTTAAAGACACAATGTCATAACACTGTTTTCACGAGATGCCTTAAAGACACAATGTCATAACACTGTTTTCACGAGATGCCTTAAAGACACAATGTCATAACACTGTTTTCACGAGATGCCTTAAAGACACAATGTCATAACACTGTTTTCACGAGATGCCTTAAAGACACAATGTCATAACACTGTTTTCACGAGATGCCTTAAAGACACAATGTCATAACACTGTTTTCACGAGATGCCTTAAAGACACAATGTCATAACACTGTTTTCACGAGATGCCTTAAAGACACAATGTCATAACACTGTTTTCACGAGATGCCTTAAAGACACAATGTCATAACACTTTTGAAGTCGGAGCTGTATGGGGCTCCGCTCACCTATTTAACTTCAGCAGGACCGACGACGCACTGCAGATTATCCCAGCCCGCTACACGTTGCGTGAAAGGAAAACAGGCAAAGTACTCGTCATAATCCCTATCGCAGCATCAATAATATGCAGTGCGTCGTCTGTGCCGCTGAAACTGCGCAGGTATATTCTGCCCATAATTTGTCGACTTGACAGAGGAACTTTAAAGTTCGCTTTGAGTTGAAGAAATGATGCTGGGAGTGAGGGTCTTGAAAAGGTTGTCGGCTCCTTGGATTTGCTCAGAAAGATCGTGTGCCTCCGGGTCCTTACTGCAAGTATTTTATTGGTGTGGTTTGAGGGTGTATAACAAATCTGCAGTATTGACTGTATCTCTTCGAAGATAATCTGACAAACCACATGAGCAAAAATCAAGGGAGGTAAGTTGTTGGAAAAGGTAAGCAGTCTCTTTGTTTTTTGGATCTGCCAAACAACAGACAAAAAGAGAAAGGAATCCTCAAGGTAACACATGTAGTTTTTCTTACCCTACCATCACCAATGTTATTTTAATTTTTCTCTCTATATATTAATGTTGTTTTGAACGATGTTATTGTGCCTTCAGAAAAAACCGAACACGTCCGTTTTAGCAACGGAAATAGATTTACATGGTGAGAGAAAGACTGTAGCAATGCACCGTTAGAGGTAACTTAAAATTAAGGAGCCGCCGCTGTTAACAAATATAAAAAAAAATAAAAAAAAATAAAAAAATACGAGTCGCTGTCAGTCTTGGGAACACAACGGATTCCACCCGCTCACACGCACACACGCGCACGCGCATATTACTTTTAACGTAATTGTGTATGTGTGCGTGTAATGGTGGCAAAGGGGCAGGCGGGGGGGAAATGGGGATGGCGATTTGAGGGTTGTTGGTGGAGGGAGGTGGGGGGGGGGGGGGGGGGGGGTCGATGGATGTCATACGCCCGGACGCGCCCGGAAAATGATGTCCCTTTTCTCCAAGTTGATCCGATGTGACATGTTGACAGGATTGCGTCGCTTGACCTTTCTGACATCGCGTTTTTGCTGATACGTTCGCACGTGCTCCCTGCAAAATGGGCGATCGCTTTATCGACAGCTACATGGGAGGTTGGCGATGTGGGGCTGTAACGATTCACCATGAAAGAAGTGACCGTGGAATATTGCTCTCTGGATAGTTGACAATTAGCTGCGGTAAATGATTTGTTTTTGGGTTTTTTCGGTGTGGGGAGGGGCGGCAGTCTGACGAATAAATTGAGGCAGATAAGCTTGGTCACTTTCATTTTGGGGAAGTGTCTGCATTGTGTAGGTGGTGTGGTCTATCTGCCAATTCTTCTCTTCGTTCACATGTTCGCTGTTAGACCAGCTAGCACGTTTCAGGGAGAGAGCAGCGGGCCTTTACAGGTAACCTGTCTCTGTCCTTCTCCGTGTTAGTGTATTTCTGTCTCTGTGTCTCGCTTCTTGTCGGTCTCACAGACGTAGGCCTACGCAGACAGATAGACAGACGCGCACGCACGCACGCACGCACGCACGCACGCAAGCAAGCACACACACTTCCCCTCTCTCCCCTAAGTAACCCCCCTACACACACACACAAACACACGCACAAACACACAGACACACACAAACACACACAAACACACACACACACAAACACACACACACACAAACACACACAAACACACAAACAAACACACAAACACACACACACACACACACACACACACACACACATCCACTACACACCTTGAACCTCATGTTCCAAACTCCACTCTCTTAGCCGTCTATGTCTGTGTCCACTGAGCTACCGTGGAGCCGCCGTTTTTGGTGGAGGAAAATAAAGACGTGGTTATCTCCCTTGCCGCACGTGCACTCTCAGAAGAATGATTGATCGCGCGCGCGGGAAACAAATTTCGTATGCTGTCGTCATGGAAAGAGATAGAATAAATACCCCCCCCCCCCCCCCCCTTAAAAAAGTCTTTGCTTCACTCGCTCGCTCCAAAGAGCCGTTTG
Organism: Littorina saxatilis; assembly: GCF_037325665.1. Classification (NCBI taxonomy): domain Eukaryota; kingdom Metazoa; phylum Mollusca; class Gastropoda; order Littorinimorpha; family Littorinidae; genus Littorina; species Littorina saxatilis. The sequence continues at coordinate 1,992,116 of NC_090257.1, read as the reverse complement.
ATTATTTAGCCCTCCGTGAGACCCCTCGACTCGATTTCTTGCTCGTCTTTCCATCAAGTGAGAAAATAGAATTTGTCAGTGTCTTTTTATGTCTAATTCGTTTGCTTTTTATATTTAGTCAAGTTTTGACTAAATATTTTAACATCGAGGGGGAATCGAAACGAGGGTCGTGGTGTATGTGCGTGTGTGTGTGTGTGTGTGTGTGTGTGTGTGTGTGTGTGTGTGTGTGTGTGTGTCTGTGTGTGTGTGTAGAGCGATTCAGACTAAACTACTGGACCGATCTTTATGAAATTTGACATGAGAGTTCCTGGGTATGAAATCCCCGAACGTTTTTTTCATTTTTTTGATAAATGTCTTTGATGACGTCATATCCGGCTTTTCGTGAAAGTTGAGGCGGCACTGTCACGCCCTCATTTTTCAACCAAATTGGTTGAAATTTTGGTCAAGTAATCTTCGACTAAGCCCGGGGTTCGGTATTGCATTTCCGCTTGGTGGCTTAAAAATTAATTAATGACTTTGGTCATTAAAATTCGGAAAATTGTAAAAAAAAATAAAAATTTATAAAACGATCCAAATTTACGTTTATCTTATTCTCCATCATTTGCTGATTCCAAAAACATATAAATATGTTATATTCGGATTAAAAACAAGCTCTGAAAATTAAATATATAAAAATTATTATCAAAATTAAATTGTCCAAATCAATTTAAAAACACTTTCATCTTATTCCTTGTCGGTTCCTGATTCCAAAAACATATAGATATGATATGTTTGGATTAAAAACACGCTCAGAAAGTTAAAACAAAGAGAGGTACAGAAAAGCGTGCTATCCTTCTTAGCGCAACTACTACCCCGCTCTTCTTGTCAATTTCACTGCCTTTGCCGTGAGCGGTGGACTGACGATGCTACGAGTTTTCGGTCTTGCTGAAAAATGGCAGCTACTTGACTAAATATTGTATTTTCGCCTTACGCGACTTGTTTATTTTTATTTTGTTTTTTAATGATTTTTTGGCTAGTCGAACTGGGATGGCCAGCATCAATATTTAAAACTGATAAAAGCAAATTCTGGAAGTTATTATTTTTGTGTTGTGCTTGTGTGTTTGTGTTTGTTTAGCAGGGCCGGATCGGGGGGGGGGGGGGGGGGGGGGGGGGGG
>NC_090257.1:1961812-1990762 GCF_037325665.1 Littorina saxatilis | reverse complement strand
CCCCCCCCCCCCCCTCTCTCTCTATCAGTGCGCCCCCTACATCCCTGTCTCTCTTTTAGCGATCAATGAACAGGGATGCCACGACACTCACCAAAACGCGATTACGTGCGCGACAAAATATGATACGTGGGGTCACGGGTTCCAACCCAGTGATGGAAAAGTTGCCAGGACAGAACGCGCATTCCTGGCAAAAAGCTCCAGCATCGAATCTTCTGTCGAATGTAAGAAAAAGCCTTCTGACGGAAACACGGTCAAATGGATTTGTCAAAACTTTTGACAGGAATTGTATTGGATAAATTTTGCGGAAGAGGGAGAAGTGTGAGGCTTTGACTTTTGAAGCTCTGTGTGTGCGTGTGTGTGTGTGTATGTGTGTGTGCGTGTGTGTGTGTATGTGTGTGTGTGTCTGTGTGTGTGTGTGTGTGTGTGTGTGTGTGTGTGTGTGTGTGTGTGTGTGTGTGTGTGTGTGTGTGTGTGTGTGTGTGTGTCTGTGTGTCTGTGTGTGTGTGTCTGTGTGTGTCTGTGTGTGTCTGTGTGTGTCTGTGTGTGTGTGTGTGTGTGTGTCTGTGAGTGTGTGTGTCTGAATGTGTGTGTGTGTGTGTGTGTCTGTGTGTGTGTGTGTGTGTGTCTGTGTGTGTGTGTGTGTGTCTGTGTCTGTGTGTGTGTCTGTCCGTATGTGTATACCTCCCCATCCCCACCCACCCTCCAAAAAATGAAAACAAAACGAAGAATATTTGATAGTTCGCCACCGGTTCGTCTTCTCGAAACATTGTGTGCTAAAAGCCCAGGAAGCGAACATAAAATTGGGCATTTCAGCCTTAAAAAGACAGGAAGAGGACTGGATTTTTTTCCTCCAAAATTCTGAAATGTTTACGTTTCTGATTCAGCTTTCTTCAGGTTGTCTTTCCTGCGAATTATGCAAATCCATTTTCCACCACTTAACTGACTTCCTTCCCTCTCTCTCTCTCCCTCTTTTACGTCTTCCTTGTCCTCTGCCCCAAAGAACGCCCCCTCGCTCTTGGAATACTATCTCCCTCCCTTTTTCGTCATTTCACTTGCTGACACATGTCTGTCTGTGTGTGTGTCTGTGTGTCTGTGTGTCTGTGTGGGTGTCTGTCTGTCTGTGTGTCTGTGTGTCTGTTTAGATGTTTGTTTGTCTGCCTGTCTGGGTCTTGGTCTTGGTCTTGGTCCGTCTTTGTGTATAATATGCCTCTTTGTGTGTGTGCGCGTGAGTGCATACGTGTGTGCGTGCGAATGGGACTTACCGTTTACGCGACTGAGACGCCGGGCAGAGTCTGTGGATGGGTTTCCTCCCCTTGTCGTTCTGCAGCGGCTGGCACGATCCCATGATCCTCACGACTTTATCGGCCGCCATCTTGGCTGCCTCATTTCTCTCTCTCGTCTCGGTGTCTTCTTCCCAAATCTGCACCTCTTGTCCATTTTTCACTTCCCCATTTAGATCGAGGCCGTAGTGTACATCTTCCGCCGTCATCCTCCTCCCGGCATCTTTTCGCACTTCCGTTTCCGGTCGCAGACTTCCGGTGCGGAAAAATCCTGCGTACTTCTCTGTTTGTTCTCCTGTTTCTTGTTGCTCATCTTGGGCAATGTCTGATGTGAATTTTCTTTTGGTTTTGTCTCCTTCACTCTTCTCGTCCTCTCCTATCTCTTCTTCCCTGCCTGCCCATAACACGGCCCCCGAGCCCCCTTCAAGGTGATTCTGTTCACCGCCGCCATCCCGCCTATTCTCCAGACGGCCAATTAGGGGGGAGTCTTTTTTCGCCTCCCGCCCGTTTTCCGATTCATCCGCGGGTGATACGTTTCTCGCCTCTCGGCGGACGTCTCCAGAAAGCAGATTGAGATTCTGCGCGGCGATCATGACTCGTAAATCCTCAGCGCTTTTGTCCGTAAGCGCCGTCAGCCTCTGTCGTTGCTTCTCATCAAGCAGGGATTGCGCGCAAAACGTGTCAACCATTTCAGCCGCGTCCAAGGACTCCTCCACCCCCTTCTCTTCTTCTTCACCCTCCTCCTTCTCCATAGCGCTGCTGGTACTCTCGGCCGCCTGGCGATTCCAGTCCGATTTACGGTTGTCGTAAAAACGCGCGTCATTTCCGCCGGAGTTTGCAACAACTAGGTCACGGTTGCTGGAATCTAGTTCTCCTTCGTCTTCTTCTTCTCCTTCTGCTTCTCCTTCTCTTCCGGAGGAAACAGTTTCGTGGCTCGTGTTGACACTGAGCGAGTCGCAGTTCTCTCCGTCGCTTTCGAACAGCCCTCTTTCTTCATCTTCGTCAGTTTCGGACTTTGTTTCTTTGACGTTAGTATTTTTCACTGGGTCCCCAGCCCTCTCCCTGCTGTCCACAAATGATTCCTTTTCAATCTCAAGCTCCAAGAATGCTTCGCTTCCTTCGTTGTATCCCGAACTCACGGCACGGTCCTGGGCCAATACAGTAGTATCCGTTTCAGTGCTAGCACCAGCGGTACCTATCTGCATGTTCTCTCTCGTTTCACGGGTAAACACGGGGGACAAAGTTTCGCCTGAAGCATCCGCGAGTCGCTTTGCACTTGTTCCGCTGTCTTGACCTTGCACTGAAGGATAGTGTTGGAGTTCACGAAGGTCAGAACCAAGAAAACATGTTTCCATCTCCATCTCCCCCTTATGAGTAGTGATAACGCCTTGCGCGAAAGATGGTTGCGATTCTTGAGTGGAACCGAGAAAACGTTGTTCCATCTCTTCGCTGTTTGCAAATCGACAACTAGGAGAAGAGTGGGAATGGACAATACTCTCTTCCGAGCTTTTACTAACTCCTTCCTTTGTCTGGCGTTCAATACAAGCAGCAATTACGTCGGAGTCAGCGTGACCTTTGTCGGTGTCTGCTTTTCTTTTGTCATCAGAAGACTGACCTTTAGCGCTAGCATCGGCAAGACATTTTTCATTGTCTGCTTTGTTTGTATCGTGGGGAGTCAGGGTTTCAGAATCGTCAGCAAGAAATCCTGTTTCCATCTCTTCAAGTGTTTCACTTTGAGACGACTGAGCTTTGTTTATGTCCACAACGGAACACTCTTCGATGTCTTCACGATTTTCACATTGTAAAGGCTCGTCCTTGCTCTCAGCATCACTGGCGCCTTTCTCCTTCTCAGCATCTTCACTTTCAGAAGAGCGATTTTTGTCACTTACGCTTACGAAACATTTCTCCAGCTCTTCGCGTGTTTGATCCTGAGAAGACCGTTCCTTTTCACTCGCACCCATAAACGGAGTCTCCATCTCTTCACAATGCTCACCCTTTGCGAAAGAAACCGTCCTATTTGCAGCGTTGACTGATAGAGATCCGTTATTTTCCACGTCATCTTCCAACTCCTCGGCAATGTCCTCCATGGTATCCAACTCGCGGTTGTAAAAGTAATCCGACTCCATGTCAGTTTGTCACAAAACTGATTTTTCCGAAATGTGTTGAATTATTTTCGGAATGTTTTGAATATGTTTTGGAAATGTTATGGATTTTCCGGAATGTTATGATTTCCCCCGAATATTCTCTGCAGTGAGTTGATAAGCTTGGACACTGGAATTTGTCCAAGCTCGAGTTTCTTGTCACCGTTACGACACAAACCACTGTGTCCAGGGAATAATGTTTGCCAATGATTGTCATACAATTGCCAAATACACCATCACAAGAATAACATAATGGCTTTTCGCCCTGCACCTTCTCTCGCTATTGTTATTGCTTCGCTGTTCTAACTCTCCGGCACGTTTTCTCTTGTTCCTGTCCTCATCAACTGTCCTAGCCACGTATTTAAAACGTCAAGGTATCAGGCAGCGCCGTACCCAAGTGAAGAACACACACAAAGATAGCTTTCACAATCTCGCTTTCTTTGTTCACTTACATGAAAGTCAAACACAATTTAAACTCCTCAATGTATCCGGTAAAACTGCATCCAAAACAAAGTCATTCTTGGAAAGTCGCTTTCTTTGAACACTGATAAATCTGAGGCCTGATCTAGGAACGCGGAAGAAAAAGAAGAGCACTGAGCTGAACACTAAACACAATTTAAACATAAAGGTCTCCGTCATTTGCACTGCATCCAAGTCGGGAAAACCAGTTCTCAGAATCTCGCTCACTTTGAACACTAAGTTCAGCATTAAATACAATTTAAACACATAAAGGTCTCCGTCATTTGCACTGCATCCAAGTCGGGAAAACCAGTTCTCAGAATCTCGCTCACTTTGAACACTAAGTTCAGCATTAAATACAATTTAAACACATAAAGGTCTCCGTCAATTGCATTGCATCCAAGTCGGGAAAACCAGTTCTCAGAATCTCGCTCACTTTGAACACTAAGTTCAGCATTAAATACAATTTAAACACATAAAGGTCTCCGTCAATTGCACTGCATGCATCCAAGTCGGGAAAACCAGTTCTCAGAATCTCGCTCACTTTGAACACTAAGTTCAGCATTAAATACAATTTAAACACATAAAGGTCTCCGTCAATTGCACTGCATGCATCCAAGTCGGGAAAACCAGTTCTCAGAATCTCGCTCACTTTGAACACTAAGTTCAGCATTAAATACAATTTAAACACATAAAGGTCTCAGCCAACACTGTATCCAAGTCGAGATGAACACTTCTCAGAATCTCCCCTACTTTTGAACACTTAGCTCGGCATCAATTTAAACACATAAAGGTCTCAGCCAACACTGTATCCAAGTCGAGATGAACACTTCTCAGAATCTCCGTCGCTGTTGAACACTTAGCTCAGCATCAATTTAAACACATAAAGGTCTCAGCCAACACTGCATCCAAGTCGGGAAAACCAGTTCTCAGAATCTCGCTCACTTTGAACACTAAGTTCAGCATTAAATACAATTTAAACACATAAAGGTCTCCGTCAATTGCACTGCAACCAAGTCGGGAAAACCAGTTCTCAGAATCTCGCTCACTTTGAACACTAAGTTCAGCATTAAATACAATTTAAACACATAAAGGTCTCAGCCAACACTGTATCCAAGTCGAGATGAACACTTCTCAGAATCTCCCCTACTTTTGAACACTTAGCTCGGCATCAATTTATACATACAGAGCTTTCAACCAACCGTGTACCCGAGACGAACAAAACGCCAAATCTTAAAATCTTCCTTACTTTCCACTCTTATGTGAACTCATGACAATACATATATCTCTGACTTCCTCCAAATGCTGTGAACATCAAACTCATGACAATACATATGTCTCGGACTTCCTCCAAATGCTGTGAACATCAAACTCATGACAATACATATGTCTCGGACTTCCTCCAAATGCTGTGAACACCAAACTCATGACAATACATATGTCTCGGACTTCCTCCAAATGCTGTGAACACCAAACTCATGACAATACATATGTCTCGGACTTCCTCCAAATGCTGTGAACACCAAACTCATGACAATACATATGTCTCGGACTTCCTCCAAATGCTGTGAACATCAAACTCATGACAATACATATGTCTCGGACTTCCTCCAAATGCTGTGAACATCAAACTCATGACAATACATATGTCTCGGACTTCCTCCAAATGCTGTGAACATCAAACTCATGACAATACATATGTCTCGGACTTCCTCCAAATGCTGTGAACATCAAACTCATGACAATACATATGTCTCGGACTTCCTCCAAATGCTGTGAACATCAAACTCATGACAATACATATGTCTCGGACTTCCTCCACTGCTGTGAACATCAAACTCATGACAATACATATGTCTCGGACTTCCTCCAAATGCTGTGAACACCAAACTCATGACAATACATATGTCTCGGACTTCCTCCAAATGCCGTGAACATCAAACTCATGACAATACATATGTCTCGGACTTCCTCCAAATGCTGTGAACATCAAACTCATGACAATACATATGTCTCGGACTTCCTCCAAATGCTGTGAACATCAAACTCATGACAATACATATGTCTCGGACTTCCTCCAAATGCTGTGAACATCAAACTCATGACAATACATATGTCTCGGACTTCCTCCAAATGCTGTGAACACCAAACTCATGACAATACATATGTCTCGGACTTCCTCCAAATGCTGTGAACATCAAACTCATGACAATACATATGTCTCGGACTTCCTCCAAATGCTGTGAACACCAGGGCCGAGGGGCACGAAGCGAATGTGGGCGCCACCCAACCGGGTGAGAACAAACTGCGAGGTCTGATGGGTTGAAATCACAACACATTTCAATTTCAACCTATCCAACACCGCGGCTGGCTTTCACCCGGCTGGCTCCCACCCGGTTAGTAACTTTCTCGTGCACCTCGACCCAGATGACCGTTTACTTGTGACCCCCAGCCAACATCTTACATGACTCTCCAACAGTCCCCAAGCTCCGAACGCCAATGCTTTATCCAAGTGAAACAAAACCCAGTTTTTAGAATCTCGCTCACTTTCCACACTGACGTAAGCATCAAATACATCAAAGTATACGAAAACACAGATTCCAACCGGGAAAAAAACAGTTTTCAGAGTCTCGCTTACTCGTATATACCGTGGACATCCAACACTTTGACCACTTCAAGGTATCCGCCAACACTGCACCCAAGTGGAGATGGAACAATTTCCCTCTTAGTTCTTAGAATGTCGCTTACTTTGCACACCAACACGAACACCGAACACAATGTAAACACGTCAAGGTGACCGTCCGACAATACTGTACGTATCAAACTAGGGCCAACAAGAACACTGAACACAATGTAAACACGTCAAGGTGACCGTCCGACAATACTGTACGTATCAAACTAGGGCCAACACGAACACCGAACACAATGTAAACACGTCAAGGTGACCGTCCGACAATACTGTACGTATCAAACTAGGGCCAAAAAAACAAAACAGATTTCAGAATCTTGCGTACTTACGTGCACATCAAACACATTTGTCTTCACACCTACACACAGACACGCACAAATCGATATCTATTCTCAAGCCACGAAGCCATGCCTTCATCCTCTCTTCACCGCCTCTCCTTAAATGTTATTTCTCCACTGCCAAACTCATTCGCTCGGAAACATCAGCAGCTCATTTGAATGTTCGATTTCTCAGACTATGTGCTCCTCGCTAGATCTTCCCTCCAACCTAACAGTACAGGGGCAGTCGGATACCGTTCCGTCTTACTCGTTATAGTACCTCCGCTCTTCGCTAAAAGGGTCTTCATTTCCGAAGTGTATTGGCGGCTTCACGGTATTCAATTTAAGAACTGATTGTCTCATATTGGTTTTCGAATGGAAGGTTCCACTGTATTCTCTTGTCGGTTTACGCAGCTTTTGTGCTGTGTTCCTAATTGTGTAAACTGCAATCTGAAAGCCTACTTAATTCGATTACAGATCTTCTAGAAAAGCTTGATGCATTATTTACTTGTCACTTGCGTTCCGTTCGTGTGGTACAAACAATCGGCAGTTAAAGCAAAGCTGGATCTTCCAGTTTATTCATAGCCAACTCATCGATATCGATCACAAGTTATATTGATTCCACAAGAAGGAAGGAAGGAAGGAAGGAAGGAAGGAAGGAAGGAAGGAAGGAAGGAAGGAAGGAAGGAAGGAACTAACTCTCTCTCTCTCTCTCTCTCTCTCTCTCTCTCTCTCTCTCTCTCTCTCTCTCTCTCTCTCTCTCTCTCTCTCTCTCTCTCTCTCTCTCAGGCAATTGGAAATCTCAGCTGATACATTACATTGGTGTTGGTTGCGAACGCATAACATTTCCAAATAACGGATTAAAGTCATTTAAGCAAATTGACACATTAGGGAACTTTAATTTAAGCAACTCTTATAGGAAAATATCAAGACAAAATCTGCCCGACCTGTTGCTACGCGACCAAACATGAAATCAAACGGAGAGAAAACAAGTCGCGTAAGGCGAAAATACAACATTTAGTCAAGTAGCTGTCGAACTCACAGAATGAAACTGAACGCAATGCAACGCAGCAAGACCGTATACTCGTAGCATCGTCAGTCCACCGCTCATGGCAAAGGCAGTGAAATTGACAAGAAGAGCGGGGTAGTAGTTGCGCTGAGAAGGATAGCACGCTTTTCTGTACCTCTCTTCGTTTTAACTTTCTGAGCGTGTTTTTAATCCAAACATATCATATCTATATGTTTTTGGAATCAGGAACCGACAAGGAATAAGATGAAAGTGTTTTTAAATTGATTTCGAACATTTAATTTTGATCATAATTTTTATATTTTTAATTTTCAGAGCTTGTTTTTAATCCAAATATAACATATTTATATGTTTTTGGAATCAGAAAATGATGGAGAATAAGATAAACGTAAATTTGGATCGTTTTATAAAAAAAATTTTTTTTTACAATTTTCAGATTTTTAATGACCAAAGTCATTAATTAATTGTTAAGCCACCAAGCTGAAATGCAATACCGAAGTCCGGGCTTCGTCGGAGATTACTTGACCAAAATTTCAACCAATTTGGTTGAAAAATGAGAGCGTGACAGTGCCGCCTCAACTTTCACGAAAAGCCGGATATGACGTCATCAAAGACATTTATCAAAAAAATGAAAAAAAACGTCTGAGGATATCATACCCAGGAACTCTCATGTCAAATTTCATAAAGATCGGTCCAGTAGTTTAGTCTGAATCGCTCTACACACACACACACACACACAGACAGACAGACAGACAGACACACACACACACACACATACATACACCACGACCCTCGTCTCGATTCCCCCCTCTACGTTAAAACACTTAGTCAAAACTTGACTAAATGTAAAAAACGAAACGTTAATTCACCTAGTCTCTATCGCCTTCCAAAGCAAGCGTGCGCGCTGAACTTTGCTATATCCCGTATCCACCCATCTCACAAGCTCTGAAAGTTTGACCTCTGCAGAGAATAGCTATGGAACCAATGCGCCTTGCGTATTCAAGAAAAAGATGAGAACTTCAGCAAATTCATCTGCTAAGATGAGTGGGGGAAAAAGCTGAAAATACAATGCACTGTGCTGTGAATTCAGAATGACCAACGACCTTTAACTGTAGCTACCCATAAAGCAGGTATTGATTATGTTTATAAGCGGATTTGTTCCAGAGTTTATCCGGTGGTTTTGCCGTAAAAATAGGCAAACTCCTCAGGTGTGTCTGTTTAACAAATCTTTGTCATCTTATCTATCCAGACTCGACTCAGAACAGACGGCATTCGGAAAGTAAGGACCTTGTATTGTAACATTATACATGTATAAGCTTCAATGCCGTCAAATTTCAGTTTCCATCTAAAAAAACAAAAAAAGGTATCGTTTGGCCGAGGGGTACAGTGGTCATGCTGCGCACACACACACACACACGCACACAAACATACTTGTACATACACACACACACACACACACACATACATACATACACACACACACACACACACACACACACACACACACACACGCACACAAACATACACACATACACACACACACACACACACACACACACACACACACACACACACATACATACATACATATACACACACACACACACACACACACGCACACACACACACGCACACAAACATACACACATACACACACACACACACACACACACATACATACATACATACATACACACACACACACATACATACGCACACACACACACACATACATACATACATACATACACACACACACACACACACACACACACACACACACACACACACGCACACACACATACATAGCCACACACACACAGACACACACACACACATAGCCACACACACACACACACACACACACACACACACACACACACACACACACACACACAGGCCTTCCCATGGATGCACCCCTTTTCCGTTGCTACGCGTCTATTTTGTTTCCGGTGGACACCATTTACTTACGCTAACACAACCCATTACACTGTCTGGTCATCCTACATCTCATATTCAGACCAATACAAGACAAGCCATTACACTGTCTGGTCATCCTACATCTCATCTTCAGACCAATACAAGACAAGCCATTACACTGTCTGGTCATCCTACATCTCATCTTCAGACCAATACAAGACAACAACTGAGCTGCATCGCAGCATTAAGACAAACACTGCCTTAAAACAAATGCACACACAGTCACTGCATATTGCACTAACAGTGTTCAGCCTGCGAACAGCCCACACTGCTCTAAAAAGCCCAAACTCGTCGAATATTGCACAAAACCCCAACACGTCTTGCACAGATTGAATCACAGCTGACAGCTCTATTAGCCTAGTCCAGGATGAGACAGTGTCTTCAAACCTCAAGACCTTTGGCCCACATTCTGCTGGCAGTAAAAGCGGGCCTTACCCCGAACAATAACACAAATATGAAGGAAGCCCCCCCCCCCCCCAAAAAAAAAAAAAATATATATGAACGACACTCCCCCCCCCCCCCCTTTTTTGGGGGGTAACGAGGAAACGGTCGAACAGCGTGAGCAATGAGTCTCACAACACCAAGGTGACTTACTCACGGGAGAAATGCGTTCTCTCTGCGTTTTCTTGTATCAAAACACCAAGGTGACTTACTCACGGGAGAAATGCGTTCTCTCTGCGTCTTCTTGTATCAAAACACCAAGGTGACTTACTCACGGGAGAAATGCGTTCTCTCTGCGTTTTCTTGTATCAAAACACCAAGGTGACTTACACGGGAGAAATGCGTTCTCTCTGCGTTTTCTTGTATCAAAACACCAAGGTGACTTACTCACGGGAGAAATGCGTTCTCTCTGCGTTTTCTTGTATCAAAATACAATCCAAAGGGACGAAAGGAGAGAAAGGGGAGAGGGTGTCATGCTTTCTTTACTACTGGGGGTGGAGGGGGGGAGGGGGGTATGTGTTTTCCATGCTTTTATCTAATATCACTCCAAAAGAGGAAAAGTCGTGCGTTATCTACCATTAGGCCAAAGTGGGGGTCATGTAAAGATTTTTGACAATAAATCAGACCGGCCTCGAACGCTAAGAACCTTTCCTTTCAACGGAAAGTAAAAATCGAAGATGCCACTGCGCTGCATATTGCAGTTCTAATCGCACACATAAACTTCGGAATCGCAATAAGCCTGGGACATTAAACCCTTGACTATACCACAACATACGTTCTCAGCACAAGATGATGTCAGCAAACTGTAAGACCTGAGACGAGTTGCCTGGGCCAGAGCGAGCCGAAGAACTCGCAATGCGCTTTTCGAAACACCGTTTTTTGGGGCAGTGCAGGAAAGCGCTCGCGAAGCACTCAGCGAGCGGATTTGGAATATGCTCGCCTGCCGCGCGCTTCGTTTTCCAAGATGGCGGCGGTGTTTAAACTGCGATACCGTGTAGCCTGTCGTGGTCTTCTCGGCGTTGTTTTCGACGTGACCTGAGGGATCCACTGCTTTTCGAGGTTTTGGGACCACCCCAGCTAAATTTCCCATCATAACGACGTTCTGTTTGACGATTTCATTGACCGAATCGTCTGCTAGCTAAAGTATGACAATTTTTCTTTCACATCTCGCATCATCATCTCTTTTTCTCGTCGCAATCTTGAAGCGCTTTGTCTCGGTAAGATTCGTTGCATAGGCCCCCAAAAGCGCCCTGGCTGAGAAAAAGCGCCTTGATTCCTAATCCTATGCAACACATGGCTGTGTATATATAGAATCTAAAATGCTTAGGAAATTTACAAAATCACCAAGTGAAATAGGAAATTTACAAATTTACTGAATTTTTCAGGGGTTTTGAAAATTTTCTGGTTTTAAGAATTTACTGTAACATATTCCTAGTTTTGAGAATTTACTGTAACATATTCCTAGTTTTGAGAATTTACTGTAACATATTCCTAGTTTTGAGAATTTACTGCAACATATTCCTAGTTTTGAGAATTTACTGTAACATCTATACATGTATATACTTCCAGAGAAACCAGACAACCAACGTACTGAGCATTTCCAACACCACACACGAGAAAAGCTTCACACTGAAAACGAAAGACGGGCGTTGTCAAAGCAGGTTTTATTATGACGGCTTACTAGTGCCAAAACCTCACGTTTTTATTACTAATTTTCCCGGGAAAATTACTAATTTTCCCGGAATAATTACTGACTTTCACCTGTTAATTACTAATTTTTAGTTTTGGCTCACTTCCTGACGGATTGCTAGTGCCAAAACTAAAAATTAGTCATTTTCCCGTGAAAATGAGTAACTAACAGGTGAAAACAGTAACTGACAGCGTTAATTAGTAATTATCACGTGATAATGGGCAACCCCAGGTTTTGGCACTAGTAAGCCCTATGACGGCTTACTAGTGCCAAAACCTCATAATTGTAATTATCAAGGGAAAATTAGTATTGATAATTACCATTTTCACGTGTTAATTACTCATTTTCCCGAGAAAATTACTAACTTTCACCTGTTAATTACTACTTTTTAGTTTTGGCTCACTTCCTGACGGATTGCTATTGCCAAAACTAAAAATTAGTCATTTTCCCGTGAAAATAACTAATTATCCCGTGAAAATGAGTAACTAACGAGTGAAAACAGTAACTGACAGCGTTAATTAGTAATTATCACGTGATAATGGGTAACCCCAGGTTTTGGCACTAGTAAGCCGTCATATTTTATGCTAGTCACATCACGGAAGCTGGTTACATCAAACTTTCAAAAGGACCCCGTGCTTGCGTGGACAGAGGAATGAAACCCCGCCGAGAAACAAGAGAGACAGTGTGTTGCATATTCTATTGAACTCGTCTCGTCTCGTCTGCAGGGCTGGTCTGTCTCCACAGACCCAGGCAGAATCTTATTCTCTCTCTCCGCCCAACATCCAACGGGAAGTGCGTCAGACAATGAACGCCATGGCCTACGTTGTGGACACACTTGTCATTGCTGTCATGCGTTGTGGAACTTGGTTTTCTTGGGGGTTGTTTGTGGTGCTATGCTATGCTATGCTATGCTATGCTATGCTATGCTATGCTATGCTATGCTAACTTAATGTTTCTGTCCCCAGACCGAGCGTCTATTTGGGACATGACCTGGTTATATGCTAAGATATTTGTGGTGGCCAAAGCGCTTATCATTTATAGTTGTCCGGGGAGAGTGCAAGAACGTGTGTGCTTGTGCCCGTGCGTACGTATTGATGTATCCCTGTGCGTACATATTGATGTATCCCTGTGCGTACATATTGATGTATCCCTGTGCGTACATATTGATGTATCCCTGTGCGTACATATTGATGTATCCCTGTGCGTACATATTGATGTATCCCTGTGCGTACATATTGATGTATCCCTGTGCGTACATATTGATGTATCCCTGTGCGTACATATTGATGTATCCCTGTGCGTACGTATACATTCTTTCTCGGGTAATGCCCAGCCAGATTGTTGCAGTTTGCCAGCAACACGAACTACAGCCAAACAATCTTTTGTTTAAACTTTAACATAGATCTCCTGCCTTCTATAGGTTCTTCCTCTACAAATACAATGCGTGTATGCATCAAACAATTACCCCGGCCTATTTCCACCCTGAATGTCAACAGGAGTGGTAGTCTATGTCGCTCTAACTTTTTCGATGAGAAAGCGCAGATGTTCCAAAACCGATTCTACTTACGCAATTATTGTCGTCATACACAAGTCTATCATTATGTTCCGGGGAGAGGAAATGGCAAACACGATGGGATGTTTTCTTTTCTTATTGTTTTCCTTTAGAGGCCCGACACGTTTAACGTTAAAACGCAAACAACCTTCAATAAAAACAATTAAAAACATTCTATAAGATATAAAACAAAAATTCAAAATTCAAAATCAAACCTATACATCCCAAATACACGGGAGGTTGTTAACACTTTCTACCCCACCTAATCAAAGTATTGTTGACCAAGTGGGTTTTTGTTTAGCCCAGACTAGCTGTCCTGCAGCAGGTCACTCAGAATTGTAGTAACTGTGTAGTAACTGTATCAACACGCTGGAATGCAGGCGTTAGATGGACGTTACAGGAAGCGACTGAAGCTAACAGTCTGAGCGGATATATCCGTACCTGGTCAGATAAAGCCATATGAGTGGGTACGGATATATCCGTACCTGGGAGACAATGAGTTAAACCAAAACAAGAAGGGCAAAGCCCATACGACTCACATGCTTTACACATTTTTCCTACCAAAATACATGTGACCTTGACCCAAGGTCAAGGTCATCCAAGGTCATGCAACACAAAGCTGTTAATTCAAGACATAGGAAGTACAATGGTGCTTATTGGCTCTTTCTACCATGAGATATGGTCACTTTTAGTGGTTCACTACCTTATTTTGGTCACATTTCATAAGGGTCAAAGTGACCTTGACCTTGATCATATGTGACCAAATGTGTCTCATGATGAAAGCATAACATGTGCCCCACATAATTTTTAAGTTTGAAACAGTTATCTTCCATAGTTCAGGGTCAAGGTCACTTCAAAATATGTATACAATCCAACTTTGAAGAGCTCCTGTGACCTTGACCTTGAAGCAAGGTAAACCAAACTGGTTTCAAAAGATGGGGCTTACTTTGCCCTATATATCATATATAGGTGAGGTATTGAATCTCAAAAACTTCAGAGAAAATGGGAAAAATGTGAAAAATAGCTGTTTTTTAGGCAACATTTATGGCCCCTGCGACTTTGACCTTGAAGCAAGGTCAAGATGCTATGTATGTTTTTTGGGGCCTTGTCATCATACACCATCTGGCCAAATTTGGTACTGATACACTGAATAGTGTCCAAGAAATATCCAACGTTAAAGTTTTCTGTACGTCCGGACGGACGGACGGACGGACGGACGTCCGGACGGACGGTTGGTTTTTTTGGGGTTTAATGTCTCTTCCGGACGGACGGACGGACGACTCGGGTGAGTACATAGACTCACTTTTGCTTCGCATGTGAGTCAAAAATTAGTCTTTTAATTTACAGCTCATACACCAGGTCAGAAAACGATTACCTCCTTAGCAGGTAGACTCTTTTGTTTCAATGGTTGTGGGCCTTCCAGACGCTACCACACACTGTCACACATACTTTCTCTTCTCGAAACGCCCGAGCAAGCATCCATGACACAGACAGCATGGAATGTTTAGCTTCAGTTGACATTTACCAAAAGATGCATTTGAACACGAGTAGATTCAAAAGCATCAACTCGATAAATAATTCAGATGCTTCAAAGTCGAGCACAAACATCCTGCCGGCAAGAAAGAGGAAACAGCAATCGGAAAGAGTGGCGATTTCGATAAAAAAGGCAAGCATGTACTCACGAAATGGATTATCCAGGTGCCTAAAAGTGAAGCTTAATCACTCTGCCGTCGAGAAATAGAAAACCATGATCAAAAAGCGTAGCCACTTCCTTAAAAGACAAGCATCTACTAACAAAATGGATTATCCAAAAAAGGCAAGTATCTACTAACGAAATGGATTATCAAGAAACCTAAAGTCAAGCTTGAACAATCAGCTATGAAGAAATAGTAACCATAATCCAAAAGCGTAGTGACTTCCATAAAAAGGCAAGTAACTCCTCACGAAATGGATTATCCAGAAACCCAAAGTCCAGATTAAACACTGCCGTAAAAAATTGAACACCAATATCCAAAAGCGTAACGAATTCCATCACATACAACTATCAACCTACGGCAATAGAAGTCATCCAGAAGCTCACACGTCCAGATGTCCTCACTACAACCAACGCAACTTTCTACCTGCCTGTGGCAAAGCACAAAGCAGAAACGATCAGAGAAATGTCAGTAAATGGCGCAAGATAGTTGTTCCCGTAAACGGCGAACCGGAATCAAAGATCTGTCGAGTGCTGCGAATATCTTGGCTGCGATTAAGTCCTATACAGCTATCCGCGATTCCATTCTTTTGCCGGTAACGGGTTCCTCTGGCTCTATTGGATTGCAGAAAATCTGGCTTGCAGGCTCGCTGTGAGCGTATAAAAAACATTCCCAGGGTTCCCCCTTGGGAATTTTTCTGGAATAAACTGACATTCGATCTGTTCTGAACCATTTATTCTTTTACTTCTTTGTTTAAGAATGTTGGTTTTTGTCGACGATTTCTCATTCAGTTTCAGGGTGCGAAACGGCTTTGTGTTGTTCCAACTATCAGTTCGACATAAAAATAAGTAAGTATGTCTGTCTGTCTGTCTGTCTGTCTGTCTGTCTCCCTCCCTCTCTCGCGCACGCACGCACGCACGCACGCACACACACACACACACACACACACACACACATGCGCGCGCGCAGGACAGAAGGAGAGTGAGAGAGAGGGACATCGGGAGAGAGAGGGGCAGGCCTACAAAATCGTCAGCGTAAAATCTTATAATAAAACTCCTCAATTTAAAACTTAAAACTTAATTAGAGCAAAGAAAATTATGGCAGAGAAGGAAACTGCCTTGAGCAATCTTAGCCCGGTGTAATCAAATTAACGTCATTTGAACATTCTGAATCTCACGAGGTTTGGGGCCATTACGCGCAAAGCGAAGCGAGCATGCAATGAATCATTTTCTGACGTGAGACATTTACATCTATACTGTCTACTGCCGGCACCAACGATCCGGAATACAGAGGACAAGAAGTGAGTGCTGAAAGAGCGGGTAAAGGATAAAGCGTTGAAGGAGGGAAGTGGGTTTGGGGGTTGAGGGCAATGCCAATGGTAATTAACGAATGAAAAATGATAACAAGAGACGAGAGTGAACAATAGCCAAAATAGTGGAACAAAGTTTAACCGTTTTAAAGTAAAAAACAAAAACATGGAGCTTTCGATGATGTTTTTCTATCATTGCTGAACAGAAGACTGTAACTGAAACAGAGGGTTGTGATCCACACATGATCACGGTACTGTCTACTACTTCACAATAAATCAAATGTGTCCAACAATTGACTCTAACAGTAGAAATTCCTCCAAAAGGAGGACAAATATCCACTCTGATAAGGCGAGAGTGCGAGTACAGAGATCGAGTAAAAAAGTTGTGGGTTCGAATTCAGCTTGACAGGCAACAAGATACCAAGGACAAAAGACCTTTACGAAGAAAGCGACATGAGTATGAAGAATAACTGAAATAAGTGTGTGTAAGTGCTAAAATGGGGAGCGGGGTGATGATTGAAGGGGGGGGGGGATAAAGTTTGACATCCAATCCCAGATTACTCCCGCTCGGAAGCATGTGCCGCAAAGATCACACAGCACGCGCTGCGTGACGTCATACCTTCATCAATCACAAACTCAGTTTACTGAAGAAAAAAAATGATCAGCAAGCACTCTTCCCTCCCCCCCCCCCCCCCTACACACACACACAGCAAATTCAAAACACACCACCCAGCTTATTTCAAGCCTATCGACAAATTTGCCACTCGCCTATAAAACCAAGCTCCAGCGCATCAACAACGACAAAAAGCAAGGTAACGATTTTGAAGCCTCGGAGCGGGGTAAATCTCGTTTACTTTGGAAATTAGATTTGATCCCAAAAAGAACAATGGCCGCAACGAGACACGATTGCGTGTAGCCAAGTATTCTCTCTCGCTCCAAGCACCCGGATTCACGAGTGTAATTAGGGACAGACAATTCGATTGGTTGGCCTACAACGAGGTAATGACGAGGCCACCTGGCGGGGAAAACAAGGTAGACAACGCGGAAACTTTGCGAGAGTTATGAGAGCCGTTTCCAGACACACTATACAACGAGGTTTCGGAATCGTGTACTTTCACAGAATGAAAATGGACAATTTCAAGTATTTTCCTTGTTAATGCAAATTAGTCTTGTATTGTTCTTCATAATTCCGAACAAGAGAGCAAGTTTTGTACTTCCATATGACCTAATGCGTAATATGCGAAGAAATATTCAGGTACTCCGCCTCTGTAATACCAAACAGAAGACCAACATGTCATATTGCGTACCTCCACAATACAACATACGAGATTTAAATTTGACGTGCGCTACCTTCAAAGTGCAACTCATAAGCGGACAAATTCAAGTCCAGTACCTTCAGACCGCAACAATAAAAGCAGATTCTCCATCAACTATCATGTCACCACTAAAGTCCTTAATGGCAAAAATCCGTATCATGTCACAACGTTCAACAGGCCGTGGTACAAGCGGGCAAAACACTTCCATCAGTTGTTGATGAAAGATTAATGTAACAGGGCTAAGTTACTTTCACATTAATATTCATGAGTCAGATACCAGGTCTTCAATCCAGAAATGGCAAAGAATTACGCTTTTGACAAATTTATTGCCGCATGACATGATTTCGTGTGTGTGTGTGTGTGTGCGTGCGTGCGTGCGTGCGTGCGTGCGTGCGTGTGATGCAGAAGGCTGATTGTGGTGATAGAGAAACCCAAAAAGAGTCAATCTTTCCCCATCGCTATCATAGCACCACTAAGCTCCCATAAACTGGCGGAAAAAGAGCTTTACGTTCTTTGAAAACATCATAAAGTTAGCTCTGGTCGCGCTATTACCACGACAGATTGCACAAGCAGGACTTAAAAACCTTGCATGCTGCTATGGCAGCACACATAACTTTCCACGCATCAAAAAGATTCGACGCGCATAACTCTGCACAGATCACAGAGATACAGGCTTCTTGTAGTACTTTAAGATTCACAAACAACCACAAGCAAAACATCCTTCCCGTTGAGATCACATCACATAACACGAGCCAAAAGAAAACTGTCTGTTTGTTGCATTCAGATAATAAAGTTTTATTGAATTGAATTGAATTAGATTGAATCACCAAAAAAGGTTCAAGCGAGATAAGCAGTTAAATCATGCTTTCAGTGATAAAGAAAGGCCTAATGATGCCTTCCGTCACCGTAAAGAGGGGAAAAGAGCTAGACTACCCTTTTATTGCAGAAGATTTAAATTTACGTGTTCCACAAGCTAGATCTTACTTCGACCTATCGCAAACAAACAAACAACCTTTTAAAATCTCAAACAAAATGGGAGGGGGGGGGGGGTAACTCATTTGGTAGAACACGGGGCTTTGATCCGCGGGTGACGGGTTCGAATTCGGGCCAAGACGGACACGGGTCAACAGTATGTCCAGACTCAGAGACGGTATCCATGTCCCATCCCCGTGTCACCATTGTGGCACACAAAAGCCATACACTCAAATGTTAACAAGTTTTAAACTACAAAATCATCACGAATTCCAGCAGCACAAAATAAGACATATTTCTGGTTTCCACTTTACACAAGGCCTACAAGTCGCAGTACTAACGCAAAGTCTTTAGACCAATTAAAAGCATCACGAAGTTAACACCAGAAAAAAAAGTGCAGTCGTACAAAAAGTCCACACGGCCAACAAATCGCAGTACTTGTGCAAAGTCAACAATATCTCATGGTTTTCTCACACGACTATTCAATTCCAAGCAGTGTGCACAAACTTTGTGGCCATTCCAATCCGCATGCAGAAACTACACAGAAAGTCTCATGACCATGGCATCAAAACAACACATGCAGACACTTTTTGCATTGGCCTGAGAGGAGCTACCTGTGGGCAGCATCAGAGCAGGCAGAGAATGATCCACAGAGCACATTGAACAGTCAGTGTTCACACACTCCACACCGCGACCCCTATAGCAAGTGATGTGGGATTATCGACCCGTGTTTTGACGAGAGAGGCCCGACGTGGACTTGCAAGCACCCTTGTCCGTGAAAGAGAGCCAGCCACTTAGTAAGCCCATAGACCAAATAGCTAGATAAATGGTCTTTGGTAAGCCATACTCTCATCGCCCGAGCTCCCTTCTATCCCCCGCCCCCCCCACCTCCCATTTTTTCACTGACGGGCGTAGGTAAAGCTATTACCAGAAGCTGTCCTTCTCCAACAGACATATATATATATATATATATATATATAAGGCCAAAGAAAAAATAGATATGGCTGAGGCAGTAAGTCGAAAAGAATAAGGTATGTGGTTAGGTAATAATCCCAGTTCGTTCTTTTCTTTTCTTTCCTTTTCTTTTTTGTTTTTGTTTACTAAAGCCTGTCCTTAACTGGGCGAAGTAAACTTCGCGAAGCTGACTGCACGGAGCTTCAGCACTGAGTTTTGGGTAAAAAGACTTCGCGAAGCTGACTGCACGGAGCTTCAGCACTGAGTTTTTGGTAAAAAGACTTCGCAAAGTCTTCGCGTTGCCGACTTCGGGCTCAATTTAGGACAGGCTTGAAAAAAGGTTATGGTCGGTATGAAATATATGTTATGTCGACTAATCACAACCACACAATGTGTTTACGCCTTATACCATTGCCGTCAGTGTGGCATCTCACAGAAAAGAATATTAAAACCCATTCCAAAACAGGCTCCCCTTCCAGAGATTAACGGAAGTAAAGCCACAGAGGTCGCCCTACATACGAGCGTATGTAAAGCCAAACCATAAAAGGTTCTTTTTTTCAAATCGCCAGAAACCTTGTCGCCGTCATTTCCGCAGATCTGCTGAGCTTTTTGTTTGCGGAGAAGGGGGGAGGAGGGAGGCCAGGTGGTGCCAAAGACTGCTTAAACCTGGCAAAATTGGCAACATTTGTCAAAGAAAAAACATAAAGGGAACATCACTGACCTAGCTACCATGACCAGCAATATAAACACAACATGGTAGCAACTGTTACGACCACGTACATCCGTCAGTACAGCGTATCTCCTCACAATCACCCCCCCCCCCCCCCCCCCCCTAAAAGCGACGTTTAGTTGCAAATTCAGTCCACTGGTGACGACAAGCATTTGTAAAGCTCAGCATCAAGGTATACATCCCAGTTCTTACCACATACACGCACACACACCCTTGATTTAAGTTCCCTTGACAGTAATGTGACACATCAACGTTGACAACTAATCCAGTACACAGAGAGTTTTGCCAGGACGTCATCCATCAGGGTACAAGCACAGCCCCCCCATCACACACACCTAAACAAAAAGTTTCCCCGAACACTCACAACACCAGTGATGGCAACGACAGTCGTAGTGCACAGTGGTCGTGTTTTTTGGACAGCACGTGCGCCACAGAGGTGGGGAGAGGCACACTCCCCCATCACACACAGTACAGCCAATCTCAATGCCGCCATCACACGGCCAGCGGCCAGCTACACTCTTCCTCCCTGGCTTTTATTTAGCTCCCCCCCCCCCCCCTCCTCACTGGCTAGCCAGCCTTGCGTCGTGACTTCCAGTCGACAGAACAACGTAAACTAATACATAATGTGCATTTTGTTTGTTTGTTTGCTTAACGCCCAGCCGACCACGAAGGGCCATATCAGGGCGGTGCTGTTTTGACATTTAACGTGCGCCACACACAAGACAGAAGTCGCAGCACAGGCTTCGTGTCTCACCCAGTCACATTATTCTGACACCGGACCAACCAGTCCTAGCACTAACCCCATAATGCCAGACGCCAGGCGGAGCAGCCACTAGATTACCAATTTTAAAGTCTTAGGTATGACCCGGCCGGGGTTCGAACCCACGACCTCCCGATCACGGGGCGGACGCCTTACCACTAGGCCAACCGTGCCGGTCCATACATAATGTGTATACACCAACTGATAAAAAGATGAAAGTCGTTCTTGACCCTTCGTTGGTAGGTCGATCGTTGGAAACATGAGGGCATCGTTATTGGGAGTTCGGTAACAATGTGAAAGGCGTCCGTGCCCAGAACTTCGGACGGAAAACGGAGGGGGGGGGGGTGTTAAGTCCTTTTAAGGAGGAGGGGCCGTTATGGTATGTTCCACTGTACTATTTACTATCAGTGATCGGGTTGTGGAGTTCTATTTCAGGTCCAACTTTCAACATATGATCTTTATGATCCAGCATTGTCCACGTTTCCCAGTTTTACCTTATGTCAAGTTACCCAAGTCAGCCAATACCAGTTTTACCTTATGTCAAGTTACCCAAGTCAGCCAATACCACCTATGTCCAATGTCCAAGTTTGTGAGTTCTACTTCAAGCCCTAAGACTGAAGTAAGCCGATGCCAACAATGGCCGAATCTATGAGTTCTACTTCCAGTCCACCGACCAACGACCGCAATTGTCCGAGTTTATGATCGACCTCTGCTTCAAGTCAACAGACCAAAGTAATCTGTATCCTAACGTCAAGGGTGTCGAGGGAAACAGGGGACTAGACTGGGGAAAGTCATTCCAAGCATGTTGCGTCTCCAGCCCACTTGTTTCCAAGTTGTCAAGCTTTGACCTCAAGTCCAATGACTAAAATAAACTCTTTGTTTCAGAACATTCCATTTCCAACTTTATGACCAGCGTGAAGCGGTAATTAGTCTTTGGTGTTGAGCTTAATGTGAAGTTCCAAAACTTACTTAAAGTCTATCTTGCAGGCATCCTCAGCCTAAAGTGCAATGTGAGGTGACATCAGTGTCCTATCTACTCTACATCTACTCTGAGCCGTGTTTTACATGTTGTTGTCTTTTTGTTCGTTGCATGTTTGTTTGTTTGTTTGTTTGTTTGATTCTATCTTTCGTTCTTTCTTGATTGCTTGCTTACCTTCACTGTCGCCCCCCCCCCCCCCCCCCACCTCATCACGTGTTCGTCAAAATAGTTCCAACAATCACAGAGCGTTGATAAACAGCATTAACCTCCTCCTAGCAATGCCCCTCCTCTCCCTCTCCCTCCGTTACCTTGCCTCAGCCACACAATAAGAGGAGCCTTAATCCACAAGGGATGTGGAAGGTGACAAAACTCGTGCCGACCTATTCCCTCCACTGCTGCTGTCTGTCACGGCTCAGGTGCTTCCTGGGTGTGGTTGTTACTGATTAGAGAGAGGGGATGCGGGAGAGGGGGCGCGGGAGAGGGGGTGCGGGAGAGGGAGAAAGGGAGTGAGCGAGGGAGAAAGGGAGTGACCGGACAGAGAGATAGATAGAGGGAGAGAGAGGGAGATAGAGAGAGGGAGAGAGAGAGATAGAGAGAGGGAGAGAGAGAGAGAGAGGGAGAGAGAGAGAGAGAGGGAGAGAGAGAGAGAGGGAGAGAGAGAGATGGGAGAAATAAGAGAGAGGAGGGGGAGGGAGCAAGGGATTAAGACAGACAGATTAGGGCGGGGATATAGCTCAGTTGGTAGCGCGCTGGATTTGTATTCAGTTGGCCGCTGTCAGCGTGAGTTCGATCCCAGGTTCGGCGGAAATTTATTTCACAGAGTCAACTTTGTGTGCAGACTCTCTTCGGTGTCCGAACCTCCCCCCGTGTACACTACATTGGGTGTGCACGTTAAAGATCCCACGATTGACAAAAGGGTCTTTCCTGGCAAAAATTGCTTAGGCACAGTTAATAATTGTCTACCTATACCCGTGTGACTTGGAATAATAGGCCGTGAAAGGTAAATATGCGCCGAAATGGCTGCAATCTACTGGCCGTATAAAATTTCATCTCACACGGCATCACTGCAGAGCGCCTAGAACTGTACCCACGGAATATGCGCGATATAAGACTCATTGATTGATTGAATAGAGAGAGAAAGTGGGGGAGAGACAAAGATATAGAGAAAGCGACAGATGAAAAGAGACAGACAGACAGACAGACAGACAGACAGACAGACAGACAGACACACGGAAGAACTCACAGAAGAGAACAGAAAGGTAAGGATTTGTCAAAGACGAACCGGGGGGGGGGGGGCGATAACAAAGGTGGATCAGCAATCCACAAGAGACCCAGACAATGACAAAAATTCAGCCGACCAATTCCATCCATCCCTGCCAATTTGTCTGTCGCCAGGACCTCTGACTAGAAGAGGTGGGCGCGTGAGACAGACTGTGCAGAGAGCGACTGGAAGCGACTCACACAAAAAATAAGACAACGAAACGAAGAACGAAGAACGAAGAACCAGAGAAAAGGGATTCATAGAGGAGGAAAAGACGTGAAATTCGAACATCTCTATTTTTACTTATATCACTTATTACTTAAACAGTGGAACCCCCAACTCCCCCCCCCCCCCCCCCCCCCCCCCGAATATAAGTCTCCCTCCCTTTAAAAGCTTAGTTTTTCCCATCTTCTGTTGACATCCTGTGTAAATGGAATCCTATGATAGGACCCCCTCCCTTTAAGACTTTCTCACATTTTAGCAGGTCGTAAAAGGTGATTTCCAACGTAGTAAACAATGCTGGCCGTTATACCTACATAACTTAGCGCCTTTTTCACACTTGGCCGGTCCACTAATGTAACTGTCGATTTTGATCAACAAAAACACTAAATCCCTTCCGTTCGGACTTTGAAATTTACGGGAAAATCGTCAATGTTCGCGGGGAAAAAAGCTTATCATGCCATGCACAAAGCAGAAACAAGAGAAAATGCCAGGGCGTGAAATATTGTATAGGCATAGATTAAAATGTCCATCAAAATACCCGTGTGACTTGGAATAAAGGCCGTGAAAGGTAAAGTTTCGCCTAACAGGCTTGAGGTTTGCTGGTCAATGTGAATGCGTTATATATTGTGTGTAAAAAATGTTTGTTTGTCTGTCTGTCTGTCTGTAAAAAATTCCATTTCACACGGCAGAAATTAGTATGTAAAGCGCGGAGAGCACAGTTAATTGTGGTTCGCGCTATATAAGCTCACCATAATAATAATAATAATAATAATATTGACATACGGAAGAACTGACAGATAAAATGTCCCGCAATTAAAAGTATAAAAACCAGAAATTCAAGTTTGTTGGATGCTTAATTATAGACTACAATCATTTACCAGGACATGTAACTATCGGTCAAATAACAGACACAATGATAGTAATGATAAGTGATCTCTTAGCTCCGAATGATGCATCTTGTACGATGGCAGGCAGAACAATGGCTCGGGATACACTTAGCGATGGTACACTTTCCATCTTAAAGCAATGTACAGCTGGTTCATTTCATTCAAGCCATAATGAGCGCACCAAGACAGACAGACAGACAGACAAGCAATCAGACAGAGACAGACACAGACACACACACAGAGACACACAAACACAAACACACACACACACACACTCACACACACACACACACACAGACACAGACACACACACACAGACACACACAGACACACACACACACACAGACACAGACACACAGACACACACACACACTGACACACAGACACACAGACACACACACACACACACACACAAAGGAGGTACAAACGGGAGAGAAAACACTGAACTTTAGACAAAGACACGAGGACGTTAAAGATGACACAGTGACGGAGATATAAGCCAAAAACAAAAAGACTGCCTTCATAGAAGGAGAAGACGAGAGGCCAAGCCAAAGAGAGGCTATTCAAGTTAATCTGGAATTGAATCGTTGCGCTTGCTATCACAACTTGATGTCCTCATTTTCCCGTGGACAGTTGATTCATGAGGTGGGAAGGTTGCGATGGAACCAGGAGAGCGAGAGCGAGAGCGAGAGAGCGAGAGAAAGAGAGAGAGAGAGAGAGAGAGACAGACAGACAGACAGACAGACAGACAGACAGACAGACAGACAGACAGACAGACAGACAGACAGACAGACAGACAGACAGACAGACAGACAGACACTTAAACGTGTTCACACCAAAAGCACGGGTTTCTGCTACCGCGTATTTCCTTTTTCGTTCATTCTTCTAGAGAAACGACAAAAATGTCTCAACATGTTTAACAAAGTCTGAAAAACTTTGGAAACAACAAAGCGGCATGCACTCACACACACAAAAAGACACGCACAGACAATGAACAAAAGCACGATTACTGGGCTAATTCGGACAAAACACAACACAAGACGCGCGGAAAAAACTTGACATCAATAATTTAACTCCTTTCAACTTGAAAGACTGATTACTCACGATCGCGAAAAGACGGCTAGAACGAGAGAAAAAACACGCTTACTGCAAGAATTAGTGCAGTAATGGCCGCTAGCCATTCTCCAAAACAGCACAAGCAGAGATGGCGTACCTCTGCAGCAAGAAGAACAGCACAAGCAGAGATGGCGTACCTCTGCAGCAAGAAGAACAGCACAAGCAGAGATGGCGTACCTCTGCAGCAAGAAGAACAGCACAAGCAGAGATGGCGTACCTCTGCAGCAAGAAGAACAGCACAAGCAGAGATGGCGTACCTCTGCAGCAAGAAGAACAGCACAAGCAGAGATGGCGTACCTCTGCAGCAAGAAGAACAGCACAAGCAGAGATGGCGTACCTCTGCAGCAAGAAGAACAGCACAAGCAGAGATGGCGTACCTCTGCAGCAAGAAGAACAGCACAAGCAGAGATGGCGTACCTCTGCAGCAAGAAGAACAGCACAAGCAGAGATGGCGTACCTATGCAGCAAGAAGAACAGCACAAG
Organism: Littorina saxatilis; assembly: GCF_037325665.1. Lineage (NCBI taxonomy): Eukaryota > Metazoa > Mollusca > Gastropoda > Littorinimorpha > Littorinidae > Littorina > Littorina saxatilis. The sequence continues at coordinate 1,964,503 of NC_090257.1, read as the reverse complement.
CAGAGATGGCGTACCTATGCAGCAAGAAGAACAGCACAAGCAGAGATGGCGTACCTATGCAGCAAGAAGAACAGCACAAGCAGAGATGGCGTACCTCTGCAGCAAGAAGAACAGCACAAGCAGAGATGGCGTACCTATGCAGCAAGAAGAACAGCACAAGCAGAGATGGCGTACCTATGCAGCAAGGACGAAGGAGGAGGAGCGGGGGATGGAAGGGGGGGGGGGTCGCAGAAGGGACGGGGGGCGGGGGGGGGGGGGGGGTTCAGGACAAAGAGCTCTGAATAATAAAGTCCACGCTCCTGCAAACAGGTCACCGACCACTGCCTCACCTTGTTCTTTGCTTCACCAATGTGGGAGTGGGGGTGGGGGTGGAAGAAAGAGGGGCAAGAGAAAAGTCAGGACACTGGCAAGGAGAACACAGGCTGGAGGTCAAGGACCAAGCAAACCGGAACCACATTTCGGAGACGCCGGGTTCGTAGAATGAGACCTGTAGCAGTGAGCGAGAATGATTCGAAACCGGTTTCCAAGCATATTAAGCATTGACATTTTCAAACGACTTTCCTCCTCTTTAAATGACATGGTGTTTCTCTCAACTCGTCAACGGCTCATCGGACTTCTTGGATTAAGAGCATCAACATGTATAAAGCAGCAGATCCGAATTGAAGTTGTGTTTAAGATTCACGGCACTGGCAAGTATCATATTTTGAACTCTATTTGGCGTCACGGTTGAGTGTATGGACGGATGGATGGATGGATGGATGGATGAATGGGTGGGTGGGTGGGTTTATGGATGGATGGATGGATGAATGGGTGGGTGGGTTTATGGATGAATGAATGGATGGATGGGTCGGTGGATGCATAGGTGGGTGGATAAATGGATGGATGGATGGATGGATGGATCCAACAATCCATCGATTGCTGCATGGAATGATGAATTAGTTTATGAATAAAAAGAATAAAACGTTCGGCCACAGCAGACAATTGATCAGTAAAAAATGAATGGCTGAGAGCTAAAACAGATGTCCAAATTCCTGTATGGTAAATTAGACTCGCTGACCAAAATCGTATCCCAGTTTGCTGCCTGGTTATCTCTGAACCCCCGAACTTCCTCGCATTCTTGGCAAAGGAGAACGAAGGTGAGAGAAATCCCAATCATCTCACACAGCATCTAATTGCGACTGGTCGCACATTTACAGCCACAATCCCTTCCTCCCATGTAAACCACCTTGTGAATCACCATATAAACCACCTTGTAAATCACCATGTAAATCGCCATGTAAATCACCTTGTAAATCACCATGTAAATCGCCATGTAAATCACCTTGTAAATCACCATGGAAACCACCATGTAAATCACAATATAAATCACCATGAAAACCACCATGTAAATCCCTATGTAAATCACCATGGAAACCACCTTGTAAATCACCATGGAAACCACCTTGTAAATCACCATGGAAACCACCTTGTAAATCACCATGGAAACCACCCTGTACGTCACCACAGATCCGTCGGTGCTTTTACATGGAATAAGATCATCTTTCCAATTGGACATATACCGGCCTGGCTGCCCCCCACCCCCCCCCCCCCCCCCCACTCCCCACCGTGGAAGGTTAGAAGTTCAGTTGCTTCTGAATTAATCTCTGACTGGCAATAGGTGCCAGTAAGAAATTAATCCAGCTAACAGTAACATGCCCGCTCATGGTAGAAAGCAGTCAGGGTACATATTGTTGCTACGTGTCAAGGCAGAAGGATGCTCTTGTCAACACACTCAGCTTATAGAATGGTCTTTGCCCACTGGGGTCCCTCCAGAGTAAGACGGACACATTCTTCAGCCATGCGGGACTGGACGTCTAGCCTGCAAAGGCTTAAAATAAATACTACAAGATGGCGTTCAAAGAAAGAAGAGCCCCTTTAAGTCATCCCGGTAGCAGCATGTAACAATCCTCTGACCAGTGCCATCTGACCCATTGTCCGTATGTCGGCCACAGACCACAGAGATATAGAATATATTCTATATCTCTGTGCTACAGACCCATAGCAACCGCGGGAGACTGACCACTGCCACTGGCCCTGGCCCTGTTTGTCTGAAGGGCGAGCGAGGTCGGTGGTAGTTAGGACAAAATTACCGGCCCAGGAATATCTCCTTCGCTTGTCAATTACGGAGAGACTCTAGGAGGGTGGGTGTGATTACGACCATGTGTATTTCGGTGTTTATTTCTTTCTGCGATGACGTGCTGATCCAGTGCTGATCCAGTGCTGCAAATGATTATTCAGATAAGTTGGCACGTTCTTCGCAGGAATCTCAAACAAAAGAGTTAACGACAACACACACACACACACCACACACACACACACACAACGCTGTTGCCTCTCCCTGTGAGCATTCTGTTCCAACATTTACAATTCTTTCAAAAAGTGTTGTGGAGTAACAAGGAAGTACACAAATATGACGCAACATTTTACTTGCTCACTTCAAATCGTCCGTTCAAATCAAGACTCAAGACTCAGACTCAAACATTTTAATGTCCTTATAAAAAACAAGGAAAATTGCCTCGCAGTGTCAGGCGGTTTAAAGCATAAATTAATAACATCTTAAAATTCCACTAAAAAGATCCATAACATTCTTTGCAATCACTCATGGATACTGGCACCCATATTTGCACACGCACAAGCACGCAGGCTCGTCCG